>NC_056458.1:46981442-47043942 GCF_018296145.1 Oncorhynchus tshawytscha | reverse complement strand
GATATGGAAAACTCCAAAACACAGTGCTTACAGCAATTAGCTAGTGCAACATCCGTTCTGATCCACCCATCAGACACTTCATTTTAGACATCGTAATGAAAAAGAGGTCTTTCCAGCACAAAATGGCTCAGTGAAAGACCTCACTCCTGACGATAGGGAGCCATCTACTGGTGAGAGGGGACTAATTGCCTGTGAGCAGAGAGGGGACTAATTGCCTGTGAGCAGAGAGGGGACTAATTGCCTGTGAGCAGAGAGGGGACTAATTGCCTGTGAGCAGAGAGGGGACTAATTGCCTGTGAGCAGAGAGGGGACTAATTGCCTGTGAGCAGAGAGGGGACTAATTGCCTGTGAGCAGAGAGGGGACTAATGCCTGTGAGCAGAGAGGGACTAATTGCCTGTGAGCAGAGGGGGGGGACTAATTGCCTGTGAGCAGAGGGGGACTAATTGCCTATAAGCAGAGAGGGGACTAATTGCCTATAAGCAGAGAGGGGACTAATTGCCTATAAGCAGAGAGGGGACTAATTGCCTATAAGCAGAGAGGGGACTAATTGCCTATAAGCAGAGAGGGGACTAATTGCCTATAAGCAGAGAGGGGACTAATTGCCTATAAGCAGAGAGGGCACTAATTACCTGTGAGCAAAAGCCTGTACAACTTCTTTCAACTCCTCAAAACAAAATAGCTTTATAACTGAATAAAACCACAAATCCCTTTTCTTTTCAAATACGTTTCTTTTAGAGTTGGCAAAGTGAAAATCAGAAGAAAAAAAAAAAAAAAAGTTTTTTTTTTAAGGAAAACCTCGTCACTGTCTAATATTTTACTAAAACATTTCACTCCATCTAGTACATCACTGATAATACATCGTAAACATAAAAAGGTTATGTTACAATAAAAAAATAAAGAAATGACAAATTGAGACAAATCTCACAAAAGAACCACAGTACTGCAACACTTGGAATGCAACCATTTCAGTTTTAGCACAAGGAACTTAAGTACCACCCTCCTGATTGGACCAGGGCCTTGCTCAGCGGGGTGCAACATTCGACCAGGGCCTTGCTCAGCGGGGTGCAACATTTGACCAGGGCCTTGCTCAGCGGGGTGCAACATTTGACCAGGGCCTTGCTCAGCGGGGTGCAACATTTGACCAGGGCCTTGCTCAGCGGGGTGCAACATTTGACCAGGGCCTTGCTCAGCGGGGTGCAACATTTGACCAGGGCCTTGCTCAGCGGGGTGCAACATTTGACCAGGGCCTTGCTCAGCGGGGTGCAACATTTGACCAGGGCCTTGCTCAGCGGGGTGCAACATTTGACCAGGGCCTTGCTCAGCAGGGTGCAACATTTGACCAGGGCCTTGCTCAGCGGGGTGCAACATTTGACCAGGGCCTTGCTCAGCGGGGTGCAACATTCGACCAGGGCCTTGCTCAGCGGGGTGCAACATTTGACCAGGGCCTTGCTCAGCGGGGTGCAACATTTGACCAGGGCCTTGCTCAGCAGGGTGCAACATTTGACCAGGGCCTTGCTCAGCGGGGTGCAACATTTGACCAGGGCCTTGCTCAGCGGGGTGCAACATTCGACCAGGGCCTTGCTCAGCGGAAACACAACAGAACAGAGACTGTGTCACGTACAATTAGGGAATCAGAGAGAAGAGAAGAAGACCACATTCAGAACGTATCACCCTTCTGAGCTGGGACCCAAGTCTGACACCACCAGGGACACATTACTATCTGAACTCCAACGAATAAAACAGAACGGAAATCACTTCCTCTCAATAAAGTGTTTTTTTTGTGTGTTTTCTTCTTTTTTTACAAAAATCACCGGTAAACATCTTTCATTTTTCTCTCTAAATAAAATTCTAAACAAGCCTGTAGTAATGCAATTGGGTGGGGGGGTGTGGGGGGCTTAGGTTGAGTCAAGCTTGGCCATCTCCTGCACATAGATCCCTATGCTCTCGCTGTCGAACAGCACGAAGTAGACCGTCTTGATGGAAGAAGACATGGTGGCAACAAAGTAGCTGGAGATGGCTTTTAGAATGAGCTGGGCAGCCGTCTGCTTCGGGAAGCCATTCCTGAGGAAACAAATAATAATGATACAATTTAATTCACTTTTATAGCGCTTTTTCATTACGTAAAGAATATCAAAGCACTTTTAAAAAATCGAGGGGGTAGGGGGAGACAAGCCATTTTGAAAGATCAGGATTTAAAAAGAAGGTGAAATAACTGATTTGACGACAGTAATACAGGTGTCTTTTATACTGATAACAAGTTCAAACAGGTGCCATTAATACAAGTAACGAGTGGAAGACAGAGGAGTCTCTTACAGAAGAAGTTACAGGTCTGTGAGAGCCAGAAATCTTGCTTGTTTGTAGGTGACCAAATACTTATTTTCCAACATAATTTGCAAATAAATTCATTAAAAAATCCTACAATGTGATTTTCTGGATTTTTTTCTCTCTCATTTTGTCTGTCATAGTTGAAGTGTACCTATGATGAAAATTACAGGCCTCTCTCATCTTTTTAAGCGGGAGAACTTGCACAATTGGTGGCTGACTAAATACTTTTTTGACCCACTGTATATGACATACTACTACGCTAACTTGTGCATCATATCTTAATGGGACAACCGTTACCTCCACCAAAACAGACAAAATGAAGTAGCGTGCTTTTCCTCCACAAAGGAAAAGCACCGTGGTGGATGAATACCATGGGAGACACAAAGGCCTTGGGAGCGTGATGAGGCTTGTTGCTAGGGGTGACGGGAGGTTGTATAGTACCTTCCACTGCCAATGGAAGGGAAGGCCACAGACTTGAGCTTCTTCTCGTCGGCCAGGACCAGGCAGTTCTTCACGGTCTGGTCCAGCAGCTCCTCACACTTCTCCGAACCCCAGCCTGGACTGTTGCAGTGGATCACGAACTTGGCAGGAAGCCCATAGCCAGAGGACAGCACCGCTAACAGGGGAAAGCAGAGAGAGAGAGAGAGAGAGAGAGAGCGAGAGAATGGGAAGGAGAGAGAGACAGAGAGAGAGACAGAGAGAGTATGGGAAGGAGAGAGAGAGAGAGAGACAGAGAGAGAGAGTATGGGGGAAGAGAGAGAGAGAGAGAGACAGAGAGAGAGACAGGGAATGGGAAGAGAGAGACAGAGAGAGAGACAGAGAGTATGGGAAGAGAGAGAGACAGAGAGAGACAGAGAGAGTATGGGAAGGAGGAGAAGAGAGACAGAGAGAGAGACAGAGAGTATGGGAAGGAGAGAGAGAGAGACAGAGAGACAGTAGAGGACAGAAGTATGGGAAGAGAGAGACAGAGAGAGAGACAGAGAGAGTATGGGAAGGAGAGAGAGACAGAGAGAGACAGAGAGAGTATGGGAAGGAGAGAGAGACAGAGAGAGACAGAGAGAGAGAGATGGTATGGAAAGCAGAGAGAGGCAGAAATTAGCATTAGACTTATTTTGCACGTGTTGAATCTTCCCCTAAGTGTGAAGACAACTAACTGACAGACTAATCCAATCATTCAAAAATACTGACATCCTGCAAATTACACAATTACATGAACACAACATTCATTCATCATCACATCACTTCTCCAGAGGGAATGAGCTCTTGGAAGCCACATGAAAGAGAGGAGAGAAAGAGAGAGCGAGAGACAGAGCGAGAGACAGAGCGAGAGACAGAGCGAGAGACAGAGCGAGAGACAGAGCGAGAGACAGAGCGAGAGACAGAGAGAGAGACAGAGCGAGAGACAGAGAGAGAATTTTCTCCCCCTCAGGGCTGGAGGTAATTGAGTGACTGTTCATCTCTGGAGCACACAGCATCAGGCAAGCCCCCCACACACACACACTGTAACTCAGCTAAAAGGCCCTGATGCTGTGAAGTGAAATGCCCTCCAGTTGGACTTCATTAGGCCTCTGAGTGTGTGACTGGCTTAAGACTCAAAGTGAACCCAAAACGTTGATCTCCAGATGAAGGCAGAGAGCCAGAGACATGAATTACTGACAGAGACTGTATAGAGGGAGAGTGAATTACTGACAGAGACTGTATAGAGGGAGAGTTAATGATGACTGACAGAGACTGTATAGAGTGAGAGTTAATGATGACTGACAGACTGTATAGAGTGAGAGTTAATGATGACTGACAGACTGTATAGAGGGAGAGTTAATGATGACTGACAGACTGTATAGAGGGAGAGTTAATGATGACTGACAGACTGTATAGAGGGAGAGTTAATGATGACTGAGACTGTATAGCTGGGGAGTTAAGGGATAATTAAACCAATTCCCAAAATGCCATTGGTTTCCTTACCCTGTAGGCAGTCTATGGACAACAAAGAAAACTGAGGTTTGAAGTCATTACAGGAATGTCATGATCACAAAGCTAGATCTTCCCTAAACCACAGCCTATTGGGTCAAATGTCTCGACGAATAAGATGCTCATCAGGTTGGTGCAACGTTGATTACAAAATCAGACCCATAAAAAGAAAACGAGGGTTGATGTCAGAGGAGATAAGAGCAGAGGGTAGCCATCCTAACTGTTGGTCTTGCTTTCTCCCTGGGGCGGCAGGTAGCCTAGTGGTTAGAGTGTTGGGTTGCTAGATCAAATCCCCGAGCTGACAAGGTACAAATCTGTCGTTCTGCCCCTGAACAGGCAGTTAAACCCACTGTTCCAAGGTCATCATTGTAAATAACAATTTGTTCTTAACTGACTTGCCTAGTTAAATAAAGGTTAAATAAAAACCTCCAGGGGACTGGTATTGGTTTCTCCCTACCTCCAGGGGACTGGTATTGGTTTCTCCCTACCTCCAGGGGACTGGTATTGGTTTCTCCCTACCTCCAGGGGACTGGTATTGGTTTCTCCCTACCTCCAGGGGACTGGTATTGGTTTCTCCCTACCTCCAGGGGACTGGTATTGGTTTCTCCCTACCTCCAGGGGACTGGTATTGGTTTCTCCCTACCTCCAGGGGACTGGTATTGGTTTCTCCCTACCTCCAGGGGACTGGTATTGGTTTCTCCCTACCTCCAGGGGACTGGTATTGGTTTCTCCCTACCTCCAGGGGACTGGTATTGGTTTCTCCCTACCTCCAGGGGACTGGTATTGGTTTCTCCCTACCTCCAGGGGACTGGTATTGGTTTCTCCCTACCTCCAGGGGACTGGTATTGGTTTCTCCCTACCTCCAGGGGACTGGTATTGGTTTCTCCCTACCTCTAGGGGACTGGTATTGGTTTCTCCCTACCTCCAGGGGACTGGTATTGGTTTCTCCCTACCTCCAGGGGACTGGTATTGGTTTCTCCCTACCTCCAGGGGACTGGTATTGGTTTCTCCCTACCTCCAGGGGACTGGTATTGGTTTCTCCCTACCTCCAGGGGACTGGTATTGGTTTCTCCCTACCTCCAGGGGACTGGTATTGGTTTCTCCCTACCTCCAGGGGACTGGTATTGGTTTCTCCCTACCTCCAGGGGACTGGTATTGGTTTCTCCCTACCTCCAGGGGACTGGTATTGGTTTCTCCCTACCTCCAGGGGACTGGTATTGGTTTCTCCCTACCTCCAGCCACTTCCAGGGGACCGTTCTTCTTCCGTAACTCCAACATGGCATCCACAAACTCCTCCCCTCCCTTCTTCTCCAGAGCACCACCTGTAGGGAAACAGTCTGGGGTCTTTAGTGTCCTCCTGTTGTTGTTGTTGTTGTTGTTGTTGTGGTGAGTGCAGACAGACAGACAGACTGAGGGAGAGGGACGGACAAGCGGACAGACAGCAGACATGCATCTGGTTCTGAGCTGAGTGAGAGCTGTGTGAGAGAGAGGCAAGACAGTTCTTTCATTTGACCTCTCTGAATCTCTTTGCCCCCTGTACACCACAGTTCCCATGTACACCGAGTGGACAAAACATTAAGAACAGCTGTTCTTTCCATGACAGACTGACCGACTGAAGCCAGGTGGAAGCCATGATCCTTTATTGTCAAAATCGAATTCAAAATCAGTGTAGATGTAGTGGAAGAGACAGGTTAAATAATATTTTTTAAGCCTTGAGACAATCGATTCATGGATAGTGTATGTGTGCCGTTCAGAGAGTTAAATGGGGCAAGACAACATGTTGAAGTGCCTTTGAACAGGGGTACTGGTAGTGAGTTCCAGGCACACACATATATATATATATATATATGTGTGTGTCAAGAACTGCAACACTGTTGGGTAATCAAGAATGGTCCACCGCCTTGACACAAGTGTGGGAAGCATTGGAGTCAACGTGGGCCTAGCATCCCTGTGGACCTTGTGGTCCATTCCCTAATGAGGGCAAAAGGGAGGGTGCAACTTGGGGCGCAGGGAGACTAGTGGTTAGAGTGTAGGGATGGTAGGTAGCCTAGTGGTTAGAGTTTAGGGACGGTAGGTAGACTAGTGGTTAGAGTGTTGGACTAGTAACCGAAAGGTTGCAAGTTCAAACCCCCCCGAGCTGACAAGGTACAAATCTGTCGTTCTGCCCCCTGAACAGGCAGTTAACCCACTGTTCCTAGGCCGTCATTGAAAATAAGAATTTGTTCTTAACTGACTTGCCTAGTTAAATAAAAGGTCAAATTAAATTAGGAAGGTGTTCTTAATGGTTTTGTACTCTCAGTGTATAAAGCAACTCAATATTACTACTAGTTATTAAAAAACATTCCTTATCGAGCTACTACTATGGTAGGCTTTTCCTTTTCACTTGATCAGATGGTGACATTTTTTTTTTACACTTCCTAGGTGTTAAATTTCAGATTTAGCATCGGTTCCCTTCTGATCAGTGAGAGAGGGAAGTGATGCAGGCAGATAGTCAGAGAGGGAAGTGATGCAGGCAGATAGTCAGAGAGGGAAGTGATGCAGGCAGATAGTCAGAGAGGGAAGTGATGCAGGCAGATCAGTCAGAGGGGGAAGTGATGCAGGCAGATAGTCAGAGGGGAAAGTGATGCAGGCAGTCAGAGGGGGAAGTGATGCAGGCAGTCAGAGGGGGAAGTGATGCAGGCAGTCAGAGGGGGAAGTGATGCAGGCAGTCAGAGGGGGAAGTGATGCAGGCAGATAGAGGGGGAAGTGATGCAGGCAGTCAGAGGGGGAAGTGATGCAGGCAGTCAGAGGGGGAAGTGATGCAGGCAGTCAGAGGGGGAAGTGATGCAGGCAGTCAGAGGGGGAAGTGATGCAGGCAGTCAGAGGGGGAAGTGATGCAGGCAGTCAGAGGGGGAAGTGATGCAGGCAGTCAGAGGGGGAAGTGATGCAGGCAGTCAGAGGGGGAAGTGATGCAGGCAGTCAGAGGGGGAAGTGATGCAGGCAGATAGAGGGGGAAGTGATGCAGGCAGATAGAGGGGGAAGTGATGCAGGCAGATAGAGGGGGAAGTGATGCAGGCAGATAGAGGGGGAAGTGATGCAGGCAGATAGAGGGGGAAGTGATGCAGGCAGATAGAGGGGGAAGTGATGCAGGCAGATAGAGGGGGAAGTGATGCAGGCAGATAGAGGGGGAAGTGATGCAGGCAGATAGAGGGGGAAGTGATGCAGGCAGATAGAGGGGGAAGTGATGCAGGCAGATAGAGGGGGAAGTGATGCAGGCAGATAGAGGGGGAAGTGATGCAGGCAGATAGAGGGGGAAGTGATGCAGGCAGATAGAGGGGGAAGTGATGCAGGCAGATAGAGGGGGAAGTGATGCAGGCAGATAGAGGGGGAAGTGATGCAGGCAGATAGAGGGGGAAGTGATGCAGGCAGATAGAGGGGGAAGTGATGCAGGCAGATAGAGGGGGAAGTGATGCAGGCAGATAGAGGGGGAAGTGATGCAGGCAGATAGAGGGGGAAGTGATGCAGGCAGATAGTCAGGGGGAAGTGATGCAGGCAGATAGAGGGGGAAGTGATGCAGGCAGATCAGAGGGGGAAGTGATGCAGGCAGATAGTCAGGGGGAAGTGATGCAGGCAGATAGAGGGGGAAGTGATGCAGGCAGATAGTCAGGGGGAGTGATGCAGGCAGATAGTCAGAGGGGGAGTGATGCAGGCAGATCAGAGGGGGAAGTGATGCAGGCAGATAGTCAGAGGGGGAAGTGATGCAGGCAGATAGTCAGGGGGAAGTGATGCAGGCAGATCAGAGGGGGAAGTGATGCAGGCAGATAGTCAGGGGGAAGTGATGCAGGCAGATAGTCAGAGGGGGAAGTGATGCAGGCAGATAGTCAGAGGGGGAAGTGATGCAGGCAGATAGTCAGAGGGGGAAGTGATGCAGGCAGATAGTCAGAGGGGGAAGTGATGCAGGCAGATAGTCAGAGGGGGAAGTGATGCAGGCAGATAGTCAGAGGGGGAAGTGATGCAGGCAGATAGTCAGAGGGGGAAGTGATGCAGGCAGATAGTCAGAGGGGGAAGTGATGCAGGCAGATAGTCAGAGGGGGAAGTGATGCAGGCAGATAGTCAGAGGGGGAAGTGATGCAGGCAGATAGTCAGAGGGGGAAGTGATGCAGGCAGATAGTCAGAGGGGGAAGTGATGCAGGCAGATAGTCAGAGGGGGAAGTGATGCAGGCAGATAGTCAGAGGGGGAAGTGATGCAGGCAGATAGTCAGAGGGGGAAGTGATGCAGGCAGATAGTCAGAGGGGGAAGTGATGCAGGCAGATAGTCAGAGGGGGAAGTGATGCAGGCAGATAGTCAGAGGGGGAAGTGATGCAGGCAGATAGTCAGAGGGGGAAGTGATGCAGGCAGATAGTCAGAGGGGGAAGTGATGCAGGCAGATAGTCAGAGGGGGAAGTGATGCAGGCAGATAGTCAGAGGGGGAAGTGATGCAGGCAGATAGTCAGAGGGGGAAGTGATGCAGGCAGATAGTCAGAGGGGGAAGTGATGCAGGCAGATAGTCAGAGGGGGAAGTGATGCAGGCAGATAGTCAGAGGGGAAGTGATGCAGGCAGATAGTCAGAGAGGGAAGTGATGCAGGCAGATAGTCAGAGAGGGAAGTGATGCAGGCAGATAGTCAGAGAGGGAAGTGATGCAGGCAGATAGTCAGAGGGGGAAGTGATGCAGGCAGATAGAGAGGGAAGTGATGCAGGCAGATAGAGAGGGAAGTGATGCAGGCAGATAGTCAGAGAGGGAAGTAATGCAGGCAGATAGTCAGAGAGGGAAGTGATGCAAGCAGATAGTCAGAGAGGGAAGTGATGCAGGCAGATAGTCAGAGAGGGAAGTGATGCAGGCAGATAGTCAGAGAGGGAAGTGATGCAGGCAGATAGTCAGAGAGGAGAGGAAGTTTAATGTCAGAGTGTTGACAAAAAAAAAAAACATCCACATAAAAGAAATAGGGAAATACAAGCAGATGTAAGAAAATCTATAAAATGTTTTAAAAAAACAGAAAACGAAAGAGGAATTAAGGCCTTTTAGAGGTTACCAAAACACAAAGCATTGGTGCATGTTCTTCCAACTTCTCAACATTATTATTTATTTTTTTAATTTAAAAAAGTTATTAGTTACACAGTAATTGGTGGTTCAATAAGAGTTTTACTTTCATAAACATAAGTATGGCTAGGGAACCTAACCTCAGATCCAAATACATAAAACAGACCATCTCTCATGCGTTGACGTCAATCTCTTATTGGTCAATGCAATGATTAAAAACAGAAAAAAGTCTGAATTACATCTAGAAAGTTAGAATTCCACCCTGAGAACAAATTTGTCTAAGAGGAGGAAGAAGATGCATTATGGGATGCTTTGCTACAGGTGTTGGCACGGTAACACGTTGTACCCATGGTGATGAGGGAGGGTTCTATATTACCTACTTCACCACCAGTGTAGAGGGTGGAATTGGTCGGGTGAACAACAGCCTCGCTGTCAATGGTGGAAATGTCGGCTTGCACAACTTGCAACTACAAACAATGACAACAGGCAATCAACATGAGAGGTAAAAACACAGTGAGTGGGGAAGGGGGAAGAGGATGGGGGAAAATGAAGAACATAAAACATAAAAAAGGTATCAGGGAGAAAGAACGAGAGGAGGTGAGAGTGCTGTGCTCCTTATTTACTTATTTCAGGAACACAGGAGACTGACTGACCAATCCAGAGAGACAGACCCAACAATAACATCCATGACAGGCAGAGAGGGGGGATGACAACTGCTCTGCAGAGATTTGACAAAATCCTAGAATTTCATCTGAGGGAATAAGCCTGAGATCCAATGTGTGTGTGTATTAATTTTTCAGAAAAACAACATTTGTTTCTAATAAACTAGTCAATTTGGGGATGGTGTCCCATTTAAGTTCAGCATTCAAGGATCTTTCAAACCGCAGAGTGAAAGGGAGCTCACCTAGATCATCTTTAAGGTCAATGTCTGCATTGGTGGGGTTGATGACCCCCTCCACGTCAAAGCCAGCCAAGTTACTGACCTCACTGTGAACCAGGTTTAGCTGGGGGGGAGAGCATGCCACCAGCAAGCAGGGAGGGGAGGGGAGGGGAGGGGAGGGGTGGGGGGGAGCAAAGCCGTTAGATCGATCAAACCACACCTTAGTGCGGGACTGATTTGGTACAAGTAGAATTTAGAAGAGTGCAGGATTCAGAAAGCAAGCATCGCAGAAAAGAACATGAAACAGTTAACCTATTAACCTGTTAGTTTGAAACACTGCACTGGAAGGCAAAAAAAAAAAGATGTGAGCTTCTAGAAAAACATTCCGATTACGGAGTATTGAGCCAGGTGTTTCAGATTTTAGGCAACTGGCAGTGAGGTACATGAAATTGCCCATAGAATTTAGAAAGCAGAGAAGGATAGAACAAACTGTTTCAGTCAAAAACAATCCCAAACCAGAAGGACACCATCAGAGGAGTAGATAAACTAATTCAAAATGTTTACAATAGCCCAGAAAATGACTTGATATGCATGAATGATTACATGCGGATTCACTTCTACTGTGACATCTCCAAAAATAGAAAAATAAATATATATTTTTTAAAAGGAGGCAACGAATAGAGTACATAAACTAAATGATTTGGCCTTCGTCCTAAATGACAGCCCCAAAGCACACTTTGTAATTGTATTATTTCACCTTTGTTTAACCAGGGAGGCCAGTTGAGAACAAGTTCTCATTTACAACTGCGACCTCTGGCCAAGATAAAGCAAAGCAGTGCGACACAAACTAACACAGTGGAATAAACAAACGCACAGTCAATAACACAATAGAAAAATCTGTATACAGTGTGTGCAAACGAAGTAAGGAGGAAAGGCAATAAAATTGGCACATAGTATGTAGGGACGCGGACTTATAGTCAAGTCTCTTCCCGCAACCATGGTGTCTGAAAACAGAGAGTCGGGAAACGATCAAAGTGAGATGTCTTGTACAGACAGTTGAAGTAGGAAGTTCACATACACCTTAGCCAAATACATTTAAACTCAGTTTTTCACAATTCCTGACATTTAATCCTTTTAAAAATCATCCCCCGTCTTAGGTCAGTTAGGATCACCATTTTATTTTACAAATGTGAAATGTCAGAATAATAGTTGAGAGAATGATTTATTTATTTCATCACATTCCCAGTGGGCCAGAAGTTTCCATACACTCAATTAGTATTTGGTAGCATTGCCTTTAAATTGTTTAATTTGGGTCAAACGTTTTAGGTAGCCTTCCACAAGCTTCCCACAATAAGTTGGGTGAATTTTGGCCCATTCCTCCTGACAGAGCTGGTGTAACTGAGTCAGGTTTGTAGGCCTCCTTGCTAGCAAATGCTTTTTCAGTTCTGCCCACAAATTTACTATAGGATTGAGGTCAGGGCTTTGTGATGGCCACTCCAATACCTTGACTTTGTTGTCCTTAAGCCATTTTGCCACAACTTTGGAAGTATGCTTGGGGTCATTGTCCATTTGGAAGACCCATTTGCGACCAAGCTTTAACTTCCTGACTGATGTCTTGAGATGTTACTTCAATATATCCAGATAATTTTACTTCCTCATGATGCCATCTATTTTGTGAAGTGCACCAGTCCCTCCTGCAGCAAAGCACCCCCACAAAATGATGCTGCCACCCCAGCGCTTCACGGTTGAGATACAAACCAAAGAACACCCTTTTTCCTTTAAATATAACGATGGTCATTATGGCCAAACAGTTCTATTTTTGTTTCATCAGACATTTCTCCAAAAAGTATGATCTTTGTCCCCATGTGCAGTTGCAAACCGTAGTCTTGCTTTTTTATGGCGGTTTTGGAGCAGTGGCTTCTTCCTTGCTGAGTGGCCATTCAGGTTACATAGATATAGGACTCGTTTTACTGTGTTTCCTCCAGCATCTTCACAAGGTCCTTTGCAGTTGTTCTGGGATTGATTTGCACTTTTCGCACCAAAGTACGTTAATCTCTAGGAGACTGAAAGAGTCTCCTTCCTGAGCGGTATGACGGCTGCGTGGTCCCATGGTGTTTATACTTGCGTACTATTGTTTGTACAGATCAACGTGGTACCTTCAGGCATTTGGAAATTGCTCTCAAGTATGAACCAGACTTGTGGAGGTCTACAGATTGTTTTCTGAGGTCTTGGCTTATTTCTTTTGTTTTTCCCATGATGTCAAGCAAAGATGCACTGACTTTGAATTTAGGCCTTGAAATACATCCACAGGTACACCTCCAATTGACTCAAATGATATCAATTAGCCTATCAGAAGCTTCTAAAGCCATGACATCATTTTCTGGAATTTCCCAAGATGTTTAAAGGTACAGTCAACTTAGTGTATGTAAACTTCTGACCCACTGGAATTGTGATACAGTGAAATAATCTGTCTGTAAACAATTGTTGGAAAAATGACTTGTGTCATGCACAAAGTAGATGTCCTAACCGACTTGACAAAACTATAGTTTGTTAACAAGAACATTTGTGGGGTGGTTGAAAAACGAGTTTTAATGACTCCAACCTAAGTGTATGTAAACTTCCGATTTCAACTGTATATCTGAATGGATAAAGTCTGCTTTCAGTCAGAAGAACCCACCACCAGTGAATGGTAAATTAGGTTATTGGCATTCATTATTACATTTTCCATTCAACAAAATGCAGCCATCTTTGATTAGCTCCTTCATCAACTGCTCTACCCCTAACAGTAGAACATCTAATTGCCAACCACATACTCTAAATTACTTGAATTCCATTTATTTAATGTAGGTTTCTTTCCATAAAATCTAACTAAAACATTTTTTTTTTTTTTTTTTTTAAAAAGGTCATAAATGTTTTATAGAATTGGGCATAAAAATCATTGGACAGATATTAAAAAAACAGACATCGACTAATGACGTTTTCCAAACTTTCAACAAGGGGCACTTCACTGCCAAAATAGTCTCAACGAACAAATAGACGTTGAGCCTGACGAACCACAAACACCTTCTCACTCACACCATCCTAGCTGCCAGCTATGGCAGCACCCACTCTACAGTAGATAAACTGGTTAGTTTAGTGCGGCAGCCTGGTTTATTAGCGTATGTTTGCGAGGCCAAAGTACGAGGTGACATCAGCAAGTGAAGAAAGAAAATGAAGCACTCGATTGTCTTCAGGGGAACTCTTTCCAGATACACAATAACCAATCATGTAGCAGTAGCCAATCATGTAGCAGTAGCCAATCATGTAGCAGTAGCCAATCATGTAGCAGTAGCCAATCATGTAGCAGTAGCCAATCATGTAGCAGTAGCCAATCATGTAGCAGTAGCCAATCATGTAGCAGTAGCCAATCATGTAGCAGTAGCCAATCATGTAGCAGTAGCCAACCATTATGTGTCTTCAGTGGCACTCTAGTCCCTATATAGTGCACTACATTTGACCACAAATCTATGTGCCGTGGTCAAAAATAATGCCCTGTAGAAGCAATAGGGGCACTCTTTGGGGAATACGGGGGCACTCTTTGGGGAATACGGGGGCACTCTTTGGGGAATACGGGGGCACTCTTTGGGGAATACGGGGGCACTCTTTGGGGAATACGGGGGCACTCTTTGGGGAATACGGGGGCACTCTTTGGGGAATAGGGTGCCCTAAGTTGCCATTTGGAGCGTAACCCATGGGATTCGAGGGGTGTAACTGGTCTAACAGTCGACACTGGAAGGATATCCTTTTACAAATGGCTTGAAAAAGTATCACTTCTTCCACATATTGTTGTGTTACAGCCTGAATTTCAAATGAATTACATTGATATTTCACATCACTGGCCTACACAAAATACCCCATAATATCAAAGTGGATTAATGTTCTTAGAAATGTTTACAAATAAATATAAAAAAACATAAATTCAAAGATGAAATGTCTCGAGTCAATAAGCAAAGGTCTATTGGTAAACGTTTTTTAAAAAGCAGACATTGAATATCCCTTTGAGCATGGTGAGGTTATTAAATACACTTTGGATGGTGCATCAATATCCTCAGTCACCACAAAGATACAGGCGTCCTTCCTAACTCAGTTGCCGGAGAGGAAGGAAACCGCTCAGGGATTTCACCATGAGGCCAATGGTGACTTTAGAATAGTTACAGAGTTTAATGGCTGTGATGGGAGAAAACTGAGGATGGATCAACACCTTTGTAGTTACACCACAATACTAACCTAATTGGCAGAGGGAAAACAAGGAAGCCTGTACAGAATAAAAAAATATTCCAAAACGTCCATCCTTTTTGGCAATAAGGCACTAAATAAAACTGCAACAAATGTGGCAAAGGACTCAACTTTGCTTTGCTATGGTTTTGCTATGTGTTATGTTTGGTGAAAATCCAACCAACACATCACAGAGTACCACTCTTCATATTTTTAAGCATGGTGGTGGCTGCATCATGTTATGGGTATGCTTGCCATCGGCAAGTACAAGGGAGTACAAGAGCATTTTACAGATCACTGCACCTGTACTTAGCCTATCTGTAAACAGCCCATCTATCTACCTACCTCATCCCCATACTGGTATTTATTTATTTATTTTGCTCCTTTGCACCCCAGTATCTCTACTTGAACATTCATCTTCTGCCGATCTACCATTCCAGTGTTTAATTGCTACATTGTAATTACTTCGCCACCATGGCCTATTTATTTCCTCAACTTACCTCATTTGCACTCACTGTATATAGACTTCTTGTTTTCTTTTGTTCTACTGTATTATTAACTGTATGTTTTGTTTATTCCATGTGTAACTCTGTGTTCTTGTATGTGTCGAATTGCTACGCTTATTCTTGGCCAGGTTGTAAATGAGAACTTGTTCTCAACTAGCCTACATGGTTAAATAAAAAGGTGAAATAAATAAAATAAATACAAATAAATTGAATGTTCCCGAGTGGCCTAGTTAAAGTTGTGTCTTAAATCAGCTTGAAAGTCTATGACAAGAGTTAATGGCTGTCTAGCAACGATCAACATCCAACTTGTAATTATTTAATTTGACAGAGTTGCAGAATTTTAATGTGCAAATATTGTACAATCCAGGTGTGCAAAGCTCTTAGAGATTTACCCCAGAAAGACTCACAGCTGTAATCACTGCCAAAGGTGATGTATTGACTCAGAAGTGTGAATATATTTCTATAATACATTTGCAAAAATGGTCTAAAAACACGTCTTCACCTTGTCATTATGGGGTATTGTCTGTCGATGGGTTGATTTTCTTTTTTACATTTAATACTTTTTTTTTTTACATTTCAGGCTCTAACACAATAAAATATGGAATAAGTCAAGAGGTATGAGGACTTTATAAAAAGGTTTCCCTACAGGAAACTCATGCTGATTGGCCGTGGAGAAACATACATTTATGTGAAAGGTTGATCCATAAAAAAAAAAACTGTTATATACATTTTGCTGCCATAGTCAAAGTTTCAGAACAATTCATTTATATACAAAACAAATAATGGTATATTAAAACAGGAATGTTTAGGAAATGAGAAAACAATGCTAAGTAAAGCAGTACATAAGATGATGTCATCTCCTCTATATTCTCCACTATAATGTCTTGGTTCCTGTGAGTGCGCATACGAATATTCCGTCGTATTCCCCCTCAATACACCATCCACTATCAGCAACGTCACCCTGAATGCATGTAACCCTTTGTTAATCTCAATGAGGAGAAGCTGCGAGGCCTCTATGAGAAGTGACGTAGTAGTAGTGACGGACGAACCTACCTTCTGACCCAGGAAAAGACTCTTGGTGGAGAGGACAGTGAATCCGTCCGTAGGTGTTCCTTCTGTGGTGCTGTCTGCCGACGCAGCTTTGCTCACCTCTCCCTGTTTCTGCTGGGCCAGAGAGACATATGAGAAACATCAGGTGATATTATGTAGGTCTAGACAACACTGTCCAAAACATTCAGTGACATTAGGACATTTGCGTAAGGGAGTTAACCATAATAAAGTTGAACCTCAATTGTATTATCATGTTGACATTTATGGGGTCTACATTCCAAGTCTCCACCTGAACCAACATGCCTGTATAACACACTGTATACCTTAGCTTTGAGTTATATTATAAACAGGTTCGAGATCAGAATGCAGATTGTCTGAAAGCCGTGGTATATCAGACTGTATGTATGACGTTTTTTATTAACCTGTTTATAATAGCAATAAGGCACCTTAGCCATTTAGCGTGGCTACGGGCTGTATCCGGGCCTCTAGCGTGGCTACGGGCTGTATCCGGGCCTCTAGCGTGGCCGGGCTGTATCCGGGCCTCTAGCGTGGCTACGGGCTGTATCCGGGCCTCTAGCGTGGCTACGGGCTGTATCCGGGCCTCTAGCGTGGCTACGGGCTGTATCCGGGCCTCTAGCGTGGCTACGGGCTGTATCCGGGCCTCTAGCGTGGCTACGGGCTGTATCCGGGCCTCTAGCGTGGCTACGGGCTGTATCCGGGCCTCTAGCGTGGCTACGGGCTGTATCCGGGCCTCTAGCGTGGCTACGGGCTGTATCCGGGCGATTCCCTGAGCCACCTCTACGCAGACGACACCATTCTGTATACTTCTGGCCCTTCCTTGGAAACTGTGCTATCTAACCTCCAAACAAGCTTCAATGTCATACAACACTCCTTCTGTGGCCTCCAACTGCTCTTAAACGCTAGTAAAACCAAATGCATGCTTTTCAACCGTTCGCTGCCTGCACCCGCACGCCTGACCAGCATCACCACCCTGGATGGTTCCGACCTTGAATATGTGGACATCTATAAATACCTAAGGGTCTGGCTAGACTGTAAACTCTCAATCAATCCAGAGTCATATTAAACATCTCCAATCCAAAATCAAATCTAGAGTCAGCTTTCTATTTCGCAACAAAGCCTCTTTCACTCAGGCCGCAAAACTTACCCTAGTAAAAGTGACTATCCTACCAATCCTCGACTTTGGCGATGTTATCTACAAAATAGCTTCCATTACTCTACTCAGCAAACTGGATGCAGTTTATCACAGTGCCATCCGTTTTGTCACTAAAGCACCTTATACCACCCACCACTGCGACCTGTATGCTCTAGTCGGCTGGCCCTCGCTACATGTTCGTCGCCAGACCCACTGGCTCCAGGTCATCTACAAGTCTATGCTAGGTAAAGGTCCGCCTTATCTCAGTTCACTGGTCACGATGGCAACACCCACCCGTAGCACGCGCTCCAGCAGGTGTATCTCACTGATCTTCCCTAAAGCCAAAACCTCCTTTGGCCGCCTTTCCTTCCAGTTCTCTGCTGCCTGTGACTGGAACGAATTGCAAAAATCGCTGAAGTTGGAGACTTTTATCTCCCTCACCAACTTTAAACATCTCCTATCTGAGCAGCTAACCGATCGCTGCAGCTGTACATAGTCCATCGGTATATAGCCCACCCAATTTACCTACCTCATCCCCATATTGTTTTTATTTGATTTACTCTTCTGCTCTTTTGCACACCAGTATCTCTACCTGCACATGTTCATCTGATCATTTATCACTCCAGTGTTAAACTGCTAAATTGTAATTATTCACTCCTATGGCCTATTTTTTGCCTACCTCCTCATGCCTTTTGCACAAAATGTATATAGATTATTTTTATTCTACTATGTTATTCACTTGTTTATTGTGTTATTGGCTTGTTTATTGTTTACTCCATGTGTAACTCTGTGTTGTTGTTTGTTCACACTGCTATGCTTTATCTTGGCCAGGTCGCAGTTGCAAATGAGAACTTGTTCTCAACTAGCCTGGTGAAATAAAGGTGTTCTCAACTAGCCTACCTGGTGAAATAAAGGTGTTCTCAACTAGCCTACCTGGTGAAATACAGGTGTTCTCAACTAGCCTACCTGGTGAAATACAGGTGTTCTCAACTAGCCTACCTGGTGAAATACAGGTGTTCTCAACTAGCCTACCTGGTGAAATACAGGTGTTCTCAACTAGCCTACCTGGTGAAATAAAGGTGTTCTCAACTAGCCTACCTGGTGAAATACAGGTGTTCTCAACTAGCCTACCTGGTTAAATACAGGTGTTCTCAACTAGCCTACCTGGTTAAATACAGGTGTTCTCAACTAGCCTACCTGGTTAAATACAGGTGTTCTCAACTAGCCTACCTGGTTAAATACAGGTGTTCTCAACTAGCCTACCTGGTTAAATACAGGTGTTCTCAACTAGCCTACCTGGTTAAATACAGGTGTTCTCAACTAGCCTACCTGGTTAAATACAGGTGTTCTCAACTAGCCTACCTGGTTAAATACAGGTGTTCTCAACTAGCCTACCTGGTTAAATACAGGTGTTCTCAACTAGCCTACCTGGTTAAATACAGGTGTTCTCAACTAGCCTACCTGGTTAAATACAGGTGTTCTCAACTAGCCTACCTGGTTAAATACAGGTGTTCTCAACTAGCCTACCTGGTTAAATACAGGTGTTCTCAACTAGCCTACCTGGTTAAATACAGGTGTTCTCAACTAGCCTACCTGGTTAAATACAGGTGTTCTCAACTAGCCTACCTGGTTAAATACAGGTGTTCTCAACTAGCCTACCTGGTTAAATACAGGTGTTCTCAACTAGCCTACCTGGTTAAATACAGGTGTTCTCAACTAGCCTACCTGGTTAAATACAGGTGTTCTCAACTAGCCTACCTGGTTAAATACAGGTGTTCTCAACTAGCCTACCTGGTTAAATACAGGTGTTCTCAACTAGCCTACCTGGTTAAATACAGGTGTTCTCAACTAGCCTACCTGGTTAAATACAGGTGTTCTCAACTAGCCTACCTGGTTAAATACAGGTGTTCTCAACTAGCCTACCTGGTTAAATACAGGTGTTCTCAACTAGCCTACCTGGTTAAATACAGGTGTTCTCAACTAGCCTACCTGGTTAAATAAAGGTGAAATAAATAAATAAATCCAGGCATTAGTTTGGTGATAACAGTAGGGTAAATACACATGTAGGTAGTAGTCCATTCTAATTTTTTCTCCTTCTCTTTTAAGAGCTTTGTCACAACGGACCAGTCAGTCAATACTCGCAAGTACATAGTGAGAAATAAATCGGTAGACTTAATATTACATGATTAAATCTGTGAAATGATTTCCCCCCAAGTATTTAACACCATTCTGCATTTTTTTTGTAACCTATTTTCCCCAACTTCAAATCACTTTCTTTAAAAAAAAAAAATGTTTTCATTCAGTTACAAAATTAATAGTCCTGGCTGAGCCCCATGGCCGCTTCGGCGGTTACAATGTAGCCTAGCTGGGTCTGTATGCGCCAAATGAAAAAGCACAGGATATTTATGATAAAACAGCTCTGCTCCACGAGGGGCCAAAAGGGGGCTTAGCCCCTCAGTTGAAACTTGTGCAGCCTCAGTTTTATTTATATGTCCCTATATAAAAATAGCTAAAAAGTTAGAATGATTGAGTGACAGGTTAGAGCGAAATCTGTACTGAATCGGAGCACGGTGTGGAGTGTTTGTGTGTAGGGGGCTATGTGAAGCCACGGGTGGTTAGGTATGACTCCTCTGGGTTTCCATAACAAGTGGTAGGCTACTGGGTTAAGTTAACAGTTAAAGCTGCTTCACACCTCACCACTACAAAGTTAAGTTAGCTTCTTAGCTAGCTGTAAAAGGCGCTAGTGTTATAAGCCTATTTTAGCTCTAACCAGCTAATCTGCCGCGGTTGATATCAGAAATCAAACAGCTGAGGCCGAACCCAGCAGCGATGATGGTCCTGATCTCTAGCTAGCTCTGACCCTGAAGATCTTAGAACAGAGGAGACAGCCCAGGTTAGCCTAGAATCCTACCCTAGTGGGCCTGGCTCCCAAGTGGGTAGGCCTACACCCTCCCAGGCCCAACCAATGGCTGCACCCCCACCCAGTCATGTGACATCCATAGATTAGGGCCTAATGAATTCCTTTCAATTGATTGATTTCCTTCTGTGAACTGTAACTCAGTAAAATCTTTGAAAATGTTGCATTTATATTTTTGTTCAGTATATTTACATAACCACCATCTCTAGCAATGCTAGCCCCGTCCAATAGGGCTCTAGCAATGCTAGTCCCGTCCAATAGGGCTCTAGCAATGCTAGCCCCGTCCAATAGGGCTCTAGCAATGCTAGCCCCGTCCAATAGGGCTCTAGCAATGCTAGCCCCGTCCAATAGGGCTCTAGCAATGCTAGCCCCGTCCAATAGGGCTCTAGCAATGCTAGCCCCGTCCAATAGGGCTCTAGTAATGCTAGTCCCGTCCAATAGGGCTCTAGTAATACTAGTCCCGTCCAATAGGACTATAACAAGGCAAAGAATAGTGCGCTGCATCATTCCACGGGATCGGTCAAGGCGGTGCACAGCGGAAATATCACCGAAATATTCTAGTCCCTACACATCACCTTCTATATTCAACATACATAGGCCTTTTTAATGGCTAAATTGATGAGCAAATGCAAAGCTTCATACTCATCCTTTCTGGTATGCAATAGTAGTCTTCCTAATAGGATTCTGCCATAATGAGGTGGTGTGTACGTAGCCATTTCAGCGTTGTTTTGAGAGTCGAGCAAGAGTCCACTCAAACAATAAAAACATTATTATAAAAAAATTTAATTAAATCACAGGATCCTGGAGTCGTTCACCCCTACACAGAATGTTTGAGTTTATCCCTCACATATTGTATACCTTAGCTTTGGCTCTTTTCCCTGTAGCTGCCTTTTTGGCTGATTTCTTGGAGGCAGACATCTTGGATTTCTTGATGGCGGGAGGAGGCGTGATGACAGCCTCCAGCTTGCCCTTTGACCCCCTCTTCTTAGCTAGCAGCTCCGGGTGGATGTTAGGTAAGACTCCTCCGGCTGCGATGGTCACACCTTTCAGCAGCTGCAGAGAGACAGTCGGTAAAACCACGCAGTCTGCATTGGATTGCTCCCCTCTCTCTAACTAGCGGATTACCTCACAAAGATGGGGCATGTATTTAAACTAATGTTGCAAAATGCTGGTAACTTTCCCAAATTCCCAAGGTTTTTAACCAGAAATCCCAGTCGGAGGATTCCCAGATTTCCTGTTTATTCCCTCTGGATTCCAGGAATCTTCCAACCAGTATTTCTGGAAAACCTGGGGAATTTTGGAGGGGAAAGTTACCAGAATAACAGCTGACCTGGTTGAGCTCCTCGTCGTTGGCGATGGCTAGAAGGATGTGTCGTGGTGTGACACGTCCTTTCTTATTGTCCCTGGCTGCGTTGCCCGCCAGCTCCAGGATTTCAGCTAGAACACAAGAATAGAGATAGTTAATACAGCTGGACCTGGTGCAGAGGTCTGACAATGTAACTCAAAAGCATCCACTGGCCAGAGGACCAATAAGCCCAAGACCAGCAGCATTGGAGATAGGTCAGAATTAAGCTGCTTTCAGAAGTGGAAAAACAGTGTAGAGTAGTGAGGGCACTGAGAATGCAGGTCCACAGGAGGGATTAAGAATAAATCAATATATTTAAGGAGCAGTGCAGTTAAAAAAACAGGATTTTCCTGTAAAAAAAAAAAAAAAAAAAAAAGGAATTTAAACACTATGAGGTCAAAATAATAATGAATGTGAAAATTACAAGGGCCTTTTTTCTGTAAGAGCTGTTTGAAAAAAAAAAAAAAAATGCCTGGAATTTCCAAGAGTCTGGCTCCAGCAAATACCTTCTCACGCAACAGACGCTGCGAGACACAAAACGAGACAGGATGTCGAATGGTGCCAGAGGATGGTGCGTTACTGCCACCAACAGCACGGGTGGTGAAATTACACCTAGAATTATAAACTAGGTACGAGCTAGTGTACTAGATAGCCAGATGGTGTGTACTAGCCAGCTGCACAAAAGCAACAGTGGTTAACATAACACCCCGGAGAAGAGCTAGTGCGCCCTGGCTGGTATGTAAGTAGCACAATGACGCCCTAGACCAGAGCTACTGACTGACACCAAACTGACTGGAGACCAACAAATGTCACCAGGTTGCGTGCCCACATACCATCTGAGATGCAAGTGCATACGCTTTGCAGACCACACGGTGCCAGGGGGGGGGAGACATACTTTTGTTGTTGTTGTTATTTTCATTAAATAAACAGTGATGTATCAGACAGACGTGATGTTTAAAAAGATATATATTATTACCAAAAAAAAATGAATGGGGCTTCAACATCTCCTCTCACTGATCAGTCAATCTCCTAACACGGTAGGGTTGAGCAGCAAACTTTAATTTAGCTAAATAACTCGACACCAACGGGAACACTTTGACTGATTTAAAAGTTAACTAATGTACCGTACAACATTGCATTGTTGCGCTCACACCAGTGAGATAATTGTTCTGGAGTATCTCACAACATGACATCACCAAAAATATTCAAAAGCATTGGAATGCATCCCAAATTACACCTCCCCTCCTATACAGTATACTCCTTCTGACCAGGGCCCAAAAGGGGGTAATTTGGGGCGGCAGGGTAGCCTAGTGGTTAGAGCGTTGGACTAGTAACCGGTTGCAAGTTCAAACCCCCGGGCTGACAAGGTACAAATCTGTCGTTCTGCCCCTGAACAGGCAGTTAACCCACTGTTCCTAGGCCGTCATTGAAAATAATAATTTGTTCTTAACTGACTTGCCTAGTTAAATAAAGGTCAAATAAAATACATTTTGGGGGATATATCCGGTGTCTTCATAATATTTATTTTGCTTCCTCACCAGTGAGGTACTCCAGAACAGCGGCCATGTAGACTGGGGCACCCACACCGACCCTGTACTTGGGCAGACCCTTCTTGATGTAGCGCAGCATTCGCCCCACGGGGAAGATGACTCCGGCCTTCGTCGACCTGGACATCTTGGTGGCCTTCTTTTTCCCTCCTCGGCTGGACATGGTGTCGCTACCCGTGTGAGGTTCTGTTTTTACAGGACAGATTCATATCGGTTTGGTCACAATCGAGTTGTTGTGAGAAGTATACTAATCAAAACACAATCAAACAAAGGCCTAGAAAATACTGTGTTAGAAAATTGGGTATTATTCTATAATGTATCAAGTCATACTAACAGAATATAAATATGATTTTTATTTTTTTTAATTGGGTCATTATTTGCAGAGGAAATGCCTAAATTCCAAATTAACATATTTTCTCAATACACTCAAAATCAAAATGTTTCTCTTTTTGTGAACAATACATTTTTATTATATAAATTATATTAATTTTAAAAGAATGATGTGAGAGTTGTAAGTGTATTACAACTACCTAGGAAATGCCAAGTTTGCAATTCATCAGCACTAGGCTATTATTCATGAAAACATATAATTTCCCATCACAGGCCTCGTACAGGCTAGCCACAGATGGTTAACACACCACATAATTGGATTTAACCAAAGATTGTAGGTTAAATCCCATTACTGGGAGTAACAAGTTTGTCTATAGAAAACGTTGCCAGAGATTTTTCAACTAACCTGGTATTGGCGATGCCATTGGCGTTCTCGATTTGGCCAAACATGTATCTTCTAAAATGTTTGTGTCCAGTTGCAGGTGGTGCGTTTGAAAGTTAAAAAAGGATCCGTTACTAAAATAAATACAAATGTGCATGCCGCCATCTTGTAAATTTCAAGTCTTCTCTCATTGGCTGAACAGGTGGGTCCACCACAAAGTGCCGCATGTCATGATGACACTCACCTGTCTTGATCAATGAGAGAATATTTGAAATATACAAGATGGCGGCGTACACATTGTTGGATTACTTCATGGAGGAAAATATTTTGTTATTTAAATAATGGATGATTTTCTAACTTCAAACACACCACCTGTAACTGGACAAAAAAACATTTTAGAAGATACATGTTTGGCTGAATCGAGAACGAAGATCGTATCACCAATACCAGGTGCAATTCTCTGGCGACGTTTTGTATAGGCAAACCTGTAACTCCCAGTACTATAATAGATACCAAAAATCTTTGTATAAAATCACATTATCTGATGTAACAAATCTTTGGTTAAATCACATTCTGGTGTCACAATCTGTAGCTATGAACAGGCCTACTTTCTATAAAGTAGCCTAACTCAAGCTCACTTCTACGCAATAAAGGATCAATTGATACGTTATAATACAATGGGCCTAAAACAAATGCATATCATGCTGCTACAAAGGGCTAAAGACATTTCTTTCTGAATAATAAAATATACAAATTTGCAATGACCAGATTGAGACGTAAATGCACTCCAATTGCCTGAGAAATGAACACAGCAACATCTGTTAGAAAGTCAGAGCCATCCAGGTGCACAAGACCGCGATTTAAGAGTTATTTTTGTTGCTGTTGCGGAGTCTGTCAAGAGAACGATTTCCTGGTGTAAACGGTCCATTTGATCTCGTCCACATTGTAGGCCTGGAGAATGTTTACAAAATGGAATTAAATGGCGCTTAAGGGAGAATGGCACACACACACACACACACACACACACACACACGAACCCAAGGACATTCGCTTGCTCACGTCGCGCGTTTGAGTTGCAAATCCTTACGTCATATTTCCAGTTAGCCCTCATAGCCATAAATAGCCTACAATTTCGCCGTACTTTGCAAGATAAAAACAAAATAGCAACGTAAAGGATAACTGTGACATATCGAAAGCATCTGGCTCAACGATGTAAATGTTATTGTTAACCAAAAGAGGTTCATTACTTACAGAAAAGGGGAACAGCAGTGTGTCTTCTGTCAACACTCGGAAGGCTACAACAAGCTTGGACAGTGTCTTCAACTCCCAGAATCCACAGCGAAAGAATATATTGAACTGGGCCAGCGATGTATCCTGCTCTGGAATGGATAGATTTTAGACTGCAACAAACCTCAACTCTCCGTATGCGCGCTGTGAACTTTAACCTACCCTGTGCGCTAAGCCCACTATTGACAGCCCCTATTCCTAAACACATGATTGGTAATACATATATACATATCCCTGAACACAGTGACGGTTCTAGCTTGTATGGCTCCCTGGGCGACATGATATCGGTGACATGATATCATTGATGTGACGTGCAAATGAGCGATAGAAAACCGATTGCGCAAATGTCACCATTCCCCCAAAAAATGCCGGCGCCCCTTGCCGCCCCCAGCAAGATGCCGCCCGGGGTGGTTGTCCAAGTTGCTTATACCTAAATCCGCCACTGCCTAAACAGCACACTAACAGTCAAACATTTCACATCACACCTGTCAAACAGACGTGTGCTGAATTCCACACCGGCTTATTAACATTTAAAAAATAATGGAATGCGAGAACATTTTGTTCCAGGATTGAAAAAAAAATTAGGTAAATGATATGGACATCAGTGACTGGGTTAGTGCTTTTTAAAACACCACACAGATCATGTCGTTGTCTTAGATCAGTACTCATGAAACCCAACTCCAATGGGGATATGATATTGTCATTCGTTAAAAATCATGTTATTCACTGAAGTCATTTGATTCATGCATGTCTGAGTATATGGAACTCAGTAACTCATATGTAAGCAGACTGTGCTAATTCTGTTTTTTTTCTGCCGCATAGTATCCTATCAAGCACTTTTTAATATCAAAGATCTTGACAGAGGTTGAATGTTATGTCTATGTGTAAAGCAGTGGAGGCTGCTGAGGGGAGGACGGCTCCTAATAATGGCTGGAATGGAGTGGTATCAATGGCTGGAATGGAGTGGTATCAATGGCTGGAATGGAGTGGTATCAATGGCTGGAATGGAGTGGTATCAATGGCTGGAATGGAGTGGTATCAATGGCTGGAATGGAGTGGTATCAATGGCTGGAATGGAGTGGTATCAATGGCTGGAATGGAGTGGTATCAATGGCTGGAATGGAGTGGTATCAATGGCTGGAATGGAGTGGTATCAACCACATGGAAACCAGGTATTTGGTGTGTTTTATACCATTCCATTGACTCCATTCCGGCCATTATTATGAGCCGTCCTCCCCTCAGCAGCCTCCACTGGTATAAAGAACTTCAGGCTGGCCGCCTAGCGAGTACAGCTTTCTCCTGATTCAGCTCATACCTCGGACCCAGGACCTATGCCTCGCAAACACACGTGACGGCCCTCCTGAAGAGTCTTACCCACTTGCGCCATAGATATTTGCCAGTGGGAGTGGAGACACTTTGGGCTGAATGAGTTTCACAGATACCCATCTGCTACAAATGAACATGTGTAGTGAGGCTGTTACCACACTAGAGGTCATGAGAGAGAGAGAGGGAGAGAGAGAGAGAGAGAGAGAGAGTACCAGAACCCACTGGATTCTCCAATTGCCTTGAATGAACTACAGGACAAAATAAAAAATCCTCCAACCCAAAAAAGGGCTGTGGTGTTGATGGTATCCTCAATGAAATTATAAAATATACAGACAACAAATTCCAATTGGTTATACATAAACTCTTTAACATCATCCTTAGCTCTGGCATCTTCCCCAATATTTGGAACCAAGGACTGATCACCCCTTTCCACAAAAGTGGAGACAAATTTGACCCCAATAACTACCGTGGGATATGCGTCAACAGCAACCTTCGGAAAATACTCTGCATTATCATTAACAGCAGACTCATACATTTTCTAAGTGAAAACAATGTACTGAGCAAATGTCAAATTGGCTCTTTACCAAATTATCTTATGACAGACCACATATTCACCCTGCACACCCTAATTGACAAATAAACAAAACAAAGGCAAAGTCTTCTCATGCTTTGCTGATTTCAAAAAAGCCTTCGACTCAATTTGGCATGAGGGTCTGCTATACAAATGGATGGAAAGTGGTGTTGGGGGAAAAACATACGACATTATAAAATCCATGTACACAAACAACAAATGTGAGGTTAAAATTGGCAAAAAACACACATTTCTTTCCACAGGGCCGTGGGGTGAGACAGGGATGCAGCTTAAGCCCCACCTTCTTTAACATATATGTCAACAAATTGGCGAGGGCTCTAGAACAGTCTGCAGCACCCGGCCTCACCCTACTAGAATCTGAAGTCAGATATTTACTGTTTTCTGATGATCTGGTGCTTCTGTCCCCAACCAAGGAGGGCCTACAGCAGCACCTAGATCTTCTGCACAAATTCTGTCAGACCTGGGCCCTGACAGTAAATCTCGGTAAGACCAAAATAATGGTGTTCCAAAAAAGGTCCAGTCGCCAGGACCACAAATACAAATTCCATCTAGACACTGTTGCCCTAGAGCACACAAAAAACTATACATACCTTGGCCTAAACATCAGCACCACAGGTAACTTCCACAAAACTGTGAACAATCTGAGAGACAAGGCAAGAAGGGCATTCTATGCCATCAAAAGGAACATAAAATTCGACATACCAATTAGGATCTGGCTAAAAAATACTTGAATAAGTTATAGAACCCATTGCCCATTATGGTTGTGAGGTCTGGGGTCCGCTCACCAACCAAGACTTCACAAAATGGGACAAACACCAAATTGAGGCTGCATGCAGAATTCTGCAAAAATATCCTCCGTGTACAACGTAAAACACCAAATAATGCATGCAGAGCCAATACCCGCTAATGATCAACATCCAGAAAAGAGCTGCTAAATTCTACAACCACATAAAAGGAAGCGATTCCCAAACCTTCCAGTGTGAAATATGTCATTCTACACTAGTTTTATGCACTCTTGCCTTGTCCTAATGAAGGCCCTAATGGAGTTGCTAATGGAGTTCCTAATGGAGTTCCTAATGGAGGTCCTAATGGAGGCCCTAATGGAGGCCCTGATGGAGGCCCTGATGGAGGTCCTAATAGAGGCCCTTAATGGAGTTCCTAATGGAGGCCCTGATGGAGGTCCTAATGGAGGTCCTAATGGAGGCCCTAATGGAGGTCCTAATGGAGTTCCTAATGGAGGCCCTAATGGAGTTCCTAATGGAGGCCCTAATGGAGGCCCTGATGGAGACCCTAATGGAGGTCCTAATAGAGGCCCTAATGGAGGTCCTAAGGCAGGCCCTAATGGAGACCTTAATGAAGGTCCTAATAGAGGCCCTAATAGAGTAACCTAATGGAGGTCCTAATAGAGGTCTTAATGAAGGCCCTGATGGAGGTCCTAATAGAGGCCCTAATGAAGTCTGTAATGGAGGCCCTGATGGAGGTCCTAATAGAGGCCCTAATGAAGTCTGTAATGGAGGCCCTGATTGAGATCCTAATAGAGGCCCTAATGAAGGCTGTAATGGAGGCCCTAATAGAGGTCCCAATGGAGGTGTCAAATACTGATTATTAGCAGGTGATTATTTGAGAAGCCAACTGCTTCTAATACAGGTAGTCTAGTGGTTAGAGTGTTGGACTAGTAACCAAAAGGTTGCAAGATTGAATCCCGAGCTGACAAGGTAACAATCTGTCATTCTGCCCCTGAACAAGGCAGTTAACCCACTGTTCCTAGACCAGTTAACCCACTGTTCCTGTACCAGTTAACCCACTGTTCCTAGACTGTCATTGAAAATAAGAATTTGTTCTTAATGACTTGCCTAGTTAAATAAAGTTTTTAAAAAAAAAAATATATATCAAATACTGATTATTATATATGATTATTTATGTAAACAATGATGAACTGGCATACCTGTTAATGACCAATGATGGACTGGCATACCTGTTAATGACCAATGATGAACTTGCATACCTGTTAATGACCAATGATGGACTGGCATACCTGTTAATGACCAATGATGAACTTGCATACCTGTTAATGACCAATGATGAACTGGCATACCTGTTCGATCAATGATGAACTGGCATACCTGTTAACGATCAATGATGAACTGGCATACCTGTTAACGATCAATGATGAACTGGCATACCTGTTAACGACTAATGATGGACTGGCAAACCTGTTAACGACCTAGATTAACCTAAGGATGATGAGTCAGTTGGACATTTTCAGCATTTAAATCAGCCCAAGGCCAGCCGTGCCCCAAAAAATGCATCAGGTCAATCTCTTGGCCTGACAAATGAGGCAGTATCCTAGTAAAATCGTGTTGCTGTAGGTTGAGATCACCCCAAATGTACATTGTCTTCCAACGACTTTCTTAAACGCACCTTCGTTGTCGTCAATCAAAAGCTTTGCCCAATGAACTGATTCATGGACTGATTCACGGACTGATTCATGGACTGATTCTTGGACTGATTCACGGACTGATTCATGGACTGATTCACAAGCTGATTCATGGACTGATTCACAAACTGATTCATTGACTGATTCACGGACTGATTCACTGACTAATTCATTGAATGATTCGTGGACTGACTCATGGACTGATTCACGGACTGATTCTTGGACTGATTCTTGGACTGATTCATGGACCACAGAGCCCATCCCTCTAAATGTTGTGAGAAATTACAAGCGATTACTACCTGGCCTTTGTCTTATTGGAAGTCGGTGACAGCCACAGTACACATTTATAAAGAAACACAGTATTTAAGATAATAATAATAATAATAATAATAATGACAAATCGCAAAATAAATCATGTTTTAAACAGTATTTATTTAAAGAAACAATTTTTCCAGAGGGAAGTGGTAACCCAGTAACCCCAAAAAATGAAAAATACTTCCTAGATCTCTTTTTAACAAGACAACTGCTTCTGGAAACTACACAAAGCATCAACATACACCCATGAACTATTTACAATAAAATGTAGAATAAAGTAGACAAAACAAAGACCTAGTAATGAAATAAACAACATTGACTTCATGAAGAATAACATTTAATGTACCTAATAAATCGGGGCTGTCCCCAACCAGCTCTTTATAAGCCGCAGGCTTGTTTAGGCTTTTGTTCCAGACCAGTCCTACCACACCTTATTCTACTATTTGCACACACTGTATACAGTTTTTTCCATTGTGTTATTGACCGTACGTTTGTTTATCCCACGTGTAACTCTGTGTTGTTGTCTGTCACAGTGCTTTGCTTTATCTTGACCAGATCGCAGTTGTAAATGAGAACTTGTTCTCAATTGGCCTACCTGGTTAAATAAAGGTGAAATAAAAATAAACAAAAAATTAATATTTTTAAGTACTTTGTTTTCTGTCAACTCAAACAGACAATCTGGCAATCTGTAACTATAGGACCTAGGCCTTCAGAGGGAGCAAAAATATTCAACCTGTTCCATCACCAGGTGCACATTTCAGGATGGCTCTAAATGCCTTCAGGGTGGTGCTGGAGGTCCATGACCATGTAGAGAGCACTCCCCACCCTGACCCAGCCAATGGGGGGCACCCCTGATCATTTTTGGACATTTTTCAAAAAAGTCTTCTAATATGTTGTATCAAACTCATAAATCAAGAAAATAACAGAAAACATAGCATCACTTTCTGTGTCATCATTATATCTTCTGTAGTCAGACCGTTCTAGTTCTAGTGAAGGAAGACGACATAATGACAACATTATGAATGAATCAAACAGGACTGGCCAGGGCTACTGCAACGTGTGACACACCGATACAGAACCACACAACATGATACACCGAGACAGAACCACACAACATATGATACACCGAGACAGAACCACACAACATATGATACACCGAGACAGAACCACACAACATGTGATACACCGATACAGAACCACACAACATGTGACACACCGAGACAGAACCACACAACATGTGATACACCGATACAGAACCACACAACATATGACACACCGAGACAGAACCACACAACATATGATACACCGAGACAGAACCACACAACATGTGACACACTGAGACAGAACCACACAACATGTGACACACCGAGACAGAACCAGCACAGACACAACATGTGACACACCGAGACAGAACCACACAACATATGATACACCGAGACAGAACCACACAACATGTGACACACCGAGACAGAACCACACAACATGTGACACACCGAGACAGTACCACACAACATGTGACACACCGAGACAGAACCACACAACATGTGATACACCGAGACAGAACCACACAACATGTGACACACCGAGACAGAACCACACAACATGTGACACACAGAATAAAATAAATGCCAATAGTAAAACAAAGAACACACTTTTTACACAACCTATGGTAGCCTAACACCACTGCCACCAATAGCGACAACAACAGTGTCACATCAAAGGTGACAGGCTCGTTCTGTGAAAGGACAACGAACGTAATGCATGTAAACTCCATGGTGCTGAAGGAGAGCCAGTTTTGGACAAACACGTAGACACGGCTGATTGACAGGAGACTGCAGTCACGAGCAGCATCAAATAATGTTACGGAATAAGCAGCCTATTCACGACAGTAGGCCCCATGAAATCAGAACTATAAAAAAAAGCACAGCTATTTCATGTCCAAAATTAAACTAACAAAACGACCTGTTACTTCCCATTGCAATTATATTTTTTCACATTCATTACACTAACCGGTCATCGAAAGTTTAAATGCAATGGCACCTCCATTAGGGCCTCATTTAGGACCTCCATTAGGGCCTCCTTTAGGACCTCCATTAGGGACTCAACTTAGGGCCTCTATTTGGACCTCAAATTATTAGCCTCTATTAGGGCCCCAAGTTAGGGCCTTTATTAGGGTCTCAAATTAGGGCCTCTATTAGGATATATTATGCATTATGTAAAAATAATAGTTTTCAGTCAAGTAGGGCAGGGTTGTTCCACCTCAAAAAGCACAAGACACCCATCATCATAGATTGTTCTGAAATCCTTTCTGTTGTTAGAATCTGTTGTTAGAAACAGATAAGATTAGCATTCCTACAATACAATTTTTTTACTAGGCTAATTGATTGCATCCAAATTGAACATTTTCTTTTATCGGATTCATATAATATTTAAAAAATATATTACTTAACATCAGACATCCAAACTTTTTTTTCTTCCAACAATGAGTTACACACGAGGAATCATAATAAATGGTCTTTCTAACTACTGAAACCATTTCAGAACAATCTGAGATGGTAGTCGTCATGGCTTTGATGAAATGACATGGAACGACCGCTCACCGCAAGCTTCTGTTAAAGAGCACGTTGTCTTTTAAGAAAGCGGAGACACTTGTCAGACAGTTTGCTTTGCAGGTCAGCTGTTTAGGCTGGTTAAACCCGCCTGGCCAGCTGGTTTATTCACAAATTGCTTTCACATTGCTGCCGGCATAAGTGGCACATCCAATAAGGGACAAACAGACAGGTACCTAGACATGTTCTCTGCGATCCACTTGATGTTTTAATTACTATTTTGCTTCTAGGGGAGAGTCACTTGTTTTTTTTTTATCGTTCTGGGAGGGTTTAGGTCAAATATTTTTTTTCTGAAGGGAGGGCCATCCACTCCCTAAGCTAGGTGGTAGATACACTTCCCCTAAAGTCAATGGAATTAAATTTGGAAAAATTAGCTATATAATTAACTCGTGCCTATAAATCAACCAATCAAATCGTTCGAAATACTAAACCAGAGAATATGATTTGACCACAGAGGACCATTAGCTAAATGAACGGTGGAATGCAGAAGGCACATTTCAGTTGAAGGCATTCATTTGTACAACTGACTAGGTATCTCCCTTTATAAATCTTCTTCGGGATCAGTGTCCCTTCCACGGGACGGTTGAGCTAACGTAGGCTAATGCAATTAGCATGAGGTTATAAGTAACAAGAACATTTCCCAGGACATAGACATATCTGATATTGGCCGAAAGCTTAAATTCTTGTTAATCTAACTGCACTGTCCAATTTACAGTAGCTATTACAGTGAACTAATACCATGCTATTGTTTGAGGATAATGCACAATTTTCAAAATAAAAAGTTACTAATAAACAAATTAGGCATATTTGGGCAGTCTTGATACAACATTTTGAATAGAAATATAATGGTTCATTGGATCAGTCTAAAACGTTGCACTTACGCTGCTGTCATCTTGTGGCCAAAATGTAAATTGCAACTGGGATGGAATAATACATTATGTCCTTTCTCTTGCATTTCAAAGATGATGGTACAAAAAAAATACATAAGAAAGGTTGTTTTTTCCTTTGTATTATCTTTTACTAGATCTAATGTGTTATTCTCCTACATTCCTTTCACATTTCCACAAACATCAAAGTGTTTCCATTCAAATGGTACCAAGAATATGCATATCCTTGCTTCAGGCCCTGAAGCAAGGATATGTCAGCTACAGGCAGTTAGATTTGAGTATGTCATTTCAGGCGAAATTTGACAAAAAAGGGGCGGCTCCTTATTAAGCGTGTAATTTGGCCTACGAAATAGCTGATTGTTGAGTTGCAGCAGTCAGTGAAAAACAATTAAATATACTTAGGCCTGTCGCAATATTTCAACATTCTTAATCCTATAGGGGAAAAAAAAAGAGTTTAGAAAGCAAACGGATATTGCAGAAAAGATCAACACAAAGAAAGGACTTAGATCTGTCTCTAGTTATCGACTTTCTCAACTCCCAATTGAGCGAACTGTAGCCTAACTTATTGGCCCCAGCAGAGAGCATCAGCCATAATATGTGTCTCCCCTTTTCGTTGGCCTAGATTTAGTTGCCTGACGACTCAAACTGAATTCTTTACCGATGCTCTTATGTTCGCTACATATTTCAGTTCTTTAATTAAAAGTGCTTTCCTCACCATCTTAAATAAGCATGCCCCATTCAAAAAATGTAGAACCAGGAACAGATAGAGCCCTTGGTTCATTCCAGACCTGACTGTCCTTGACCAGCACAAAAACATCCTGTGGCGTACTGCATTGGCATCGAATAGCCCCCGTGATATGCAACTTTTCAGGGAAGTCAGGAACCAGTATACACAGTCAGTTAGGAAGGCTAAGGCATTTTCAAACAGAAATTTGCATCCTGTAGTACTAACTTCAAAAAGTTTTGGGACACTGTAAAGTCCATGGAGAATAAGAGCACCACCTCCCAGCTGCCCACTGCTCTGAGGCTAGGAAACACTGTCACCACCGATTAAATTTACGATAATCAATCATTTCAATAAGCAATTTTCTACGGCTGGCCATCCTACCCCACCTGGCTACCCCACCAGTGTTAATGCTAAATTGTATTTATTTCACCTCTATGGCCTATTTATTGCCTTACCTCCCTAATCTTACTACATTTGCACACACTATACATAGATTTTTCTATTGTGTTGTTGACTGTACGTTTGTTTATTCCATGTGTAACTCTGTGTAGTTTTTTTTGTCACACTGCTTTGCTTTATCTTGGCCAAGTTGCAGTTGTTAATGAGAACTTGTTCTCAACTGGCCTACCTGGGTAAATAAAGGTGAAATAAAATTATCAATACATACACACAAAATCTAGGTCAAATAGGGGAGATGGCATTTGATTTGATTTACCATGAGGTGTTGCTTTATATTTTGTTTTTAAAAACAGGTTTGCTGTTCATTTTAACAATATAAGATGGAAGTCAGTTCCATGCAATAATGGCTCTATATAATACTGTAAGCATTCTTGAATTTGAGGACTGTGAAAAGACCCCTGGTGGCATGTCTGCTGGGGTAAGTGAGCTGTGTATAAGTTGACTATGCAAACCATTTAGAATGTTCAACACATTAATGTTTCTTATGAAAAGAAGAAGTGATGCAGTCAGTCTCTCCTCAACTCTTAACCAAGAGAGACTGACATGCATAGTATTTATATCAGCCCTCTGATTTACAATTAAGAGCAAAACGTGTCGCTCTGTTCTGGGCCAGCTGCAGCGTAACTAGGTATTTCCTAGCAGCACTCGATCACACGACTGGACAATAATCAAGATAAGACAAAAGTAGAGCCTGCAGGATTAGCTTTTTCAAGAAAGCAGAACATAACTTTATCACGGACAGACCTCTCCATCTTTACAACCATTGAATCTATATGTTTTGACCACGACAGTTTACAATCTAAGGTAACACCAAGTCATTTAGTCTCCTCAGCTTGTTCAACAGCCACACCATTCATTACCAGATTCAGCTGAGGTCTAGAACATAGGGAATGATTTGTACCAAACATAATGCTCTTAGTTTTAGAGATGTTCAGGACCAGTTTATTACTGGCCACCCATTTCAAAACTGACTGCAACTCTTTGTTAAGGGTTTCAGTGACTTCATTAGCTGTGGTTGCTGATGCGTATATGGTTGAATCATCAGCCTACATGGACACGCAGGCTTTGTTTAATGCCAGTGGCATGTCATTTGACAGTGACGTCAATACTCTTTGAGGTGTCACCCCCACGGGACACAGGTCTTGAGTGGCTCCGGCTCTCTGGCAAATTGGCCTCCAGAGTGTCCAAACCTTCGATAATATGATTTAACCAAATGTTTAAAGACGTTCAGAACAGAACGAGAGGGAGAGTGAAAGAGAGAGAGAGCAGAGATGGAAGAGGAAGAGAGACACTCACTCTCCTTTTTTCTGGTTCATTAACAGTCAATGAACTAAGCAGACCATATCTAACTGCTAATGCATTGCTGCCTATGGGAGAGCCACTGGTAATACTCCCCTGTGATTGGTCAGGATCAGGGTTAGCAGGCTATAGAAGGTATAAACAATAGTGATGGGGAAAATAATCAATACAGTTACAAATCACAATATTATTTTTGGACGATATTTTACTCCAATTTGTTAAAAAAAAAAAAAGTAAAAAAGATATTTATTTTTTTGCTAGGTAGTGTTAGCTAGCGATAGTCGGCTGTACCTGCTTCAAAACGGCAGTATTTTTCTTCCTATAGCTTTGTTCTCCATCTTCTTCTTAAATAGTGAGCCAACATGTTTTCAGTACTTTTATTTCCATGACTGATCAAAACAAAAGCTCTCAAGCTCTCTCTCTCTCTCTCTGGTCCCTCTGCAGCAGACATATAATGAGCAATATGTTTGGAATAAAATCACAGTATCGAATCGCAATACATATGTACACCGAACAAAAATATAAAACGCAACATATTGAAGTATTGGTCCCATGTTTCAGGAGCTGAAATACAAGATCCCAGAAATGTTCTATGTGAACAAAAAAGCTTATTTCTCTCAAATTTTGTACACAAATTTGTCTACATCCTTGTTAGTGAGCGTTTCTCCTTTTGCCAAGATGATCCATCCACCTGACAGGTGTGGCATATCAAGAAGCTGATTAAAAGGCATGACGACATAGGCTAAGATGCAATAGATGTTATAAAATACAGTATATACATATGAGATGAGTGATGCAAGATATGTAAACATTATTAAAGTGGCATTATTAAAGTGACTAGTGATCCATTTATTAAATGTGCTGGGGACAATAAAAGGCCACAGTTTTGTAACACAACACAGTGCCACAGATGTCTCAGATAGTGTCACGCCCTGACCGTAGAGAGCGTTTTATGTCTCTATTTTGGTTCGGTCAGGGTGTGATTTGGGTGGGCAGTCTATGTTCTATGATTTTCTATTTCTATGTGTTTGGCCTGGTGGTTCTCAATCAGAGGCAGCTGTATATCGTTGTCTCTGATTGAGAACCATACTTAGGTAGCCTTTTCCCACCTGTGTTTTGTGGGTGATTATTTTTCCGTGTGTGTTTGTGTGCACCGCGGTTGTCTCAGACAACGTTCTTTGCTGTTTACCTGGTTGTTTCACTTTCATTAAAAGATGTGGAACTACATGCACGCTGCGCCTTGGTCGATTTATGACAGGGAGTTTGAGGATAGCGAGCGTGACAGACAGACTCTGTGATGAAAGCAGTCATCGTCATTGGATACGGCCTCTTTGTCCCAGCAGCGTTCCTAACTTGTTAATGACGACAAGGCCTTTACACAACATCTAGGGATGATTTCAGAACAAACATAAACCAATGTTATATTTACGTGAATGATATTAATTAGTTACATACAGTAATAGGCACAATATTTAATCGTTTTTGCGCGCAATTTAAAAATTAAAATAAACAGTAGCTTTCTCCCTGTTCATCCCAGACATCTACAGAGGTGTTGGGGAGTGTAACTTTAGACCGTTCCCTCGCCCATACCCAGGCGCGAACCAGGGACCCTCTGCACACATTAACAATAGTCACCCATGAATCATCGTTACCCATCGCTTCACAAAAGCCGCAGCCCTTGTAGAGCAAGAACTACTACTTCAAGGTCTCAGAGCAAGTGACGTCACCGATTGAAACGCTATTTAGCGCGCACCACCGCTAACTAGCTAGCTATTTCACATCCGTTACAGGAGCATCAGGAGTCTTCTGACAGAACCAGTGGAGGTCCCGTTGTGGGAGAGACATGAGACAGCCTCGTTCTATAAATGGTAAGAGACAATATCATTGGTGGGATCTGAACCCTGGTCTCCCACTGGCCACCACTTGGGAAACAAAAATCTTAACCATTAGACCATGAGCTAATTCCCACCTGATAGTGATTCTATTTTGCACGCAATGCTATCTCATCACGATAGGATGAGTTACAACAGAAATCAGTTACCCAGCTTTATAACAGGTGTGACATACATGACAGGGTGACAGGCCATCTTTAAATATACAGGCTGGAAATATTCATCTGACATAAACTAAGGGAAGCATTCTGGGATGCGCAAAGAAACAGGAAGGAATTGACTGTGACGAACAGCCCAGTTGAACTCTCCTGGAATGTTCCACAGCTCTGAAATCTGTGTGACAGAGGCCTAATAAAAACAAAATAAGTAAACAGACTAATTTTTTTTAAAATTCTCCCCAGAATTCAGTTGTGAAATCCATTTCTGTTCCAACACACTAGGGTGTTTAAATAGAAACCTGTCTGACAGGGAACTTCAGGAGCAATTTGGCTTGTTATTTATTAGCCACATGGTCAGGATGTAATATTGCCTTAGTAATTAAGTCCTTTTTAATATATTTTTTATTTTTTATTTAACTAGGCAAGTCGGTTAAGAACAAATTCTCATTTACAATGACAGATCACCGGAGAACAGAGGGTTAACGGCCTTCTTCAGGGGCAGAACGACAGATTGTTACCTCGTCAGCTCGGGGATTCGATCAAGCAACCTTTCGGTTACTGGCCCAAAACTCTAACCACTAGGCTACCTAACCCCCTACACTCTAACCACTAGGCTACCTAACCCCCTACACTCTAACCACTAGGCTACCTGCCGCCCCTACACTCTAACCACTAGGCTACCTAACCCCTACACTCTAACCACTAGGCTACCTAACCCCTACACTCTAACCACTAGGCTACCTAACCCCTACACTCTAACCACTAGGCTACCTGCCACCCCTACACTCTAACCACTAGGCTACCTGCCACCCCTACACTCTAACCACTAGGCTACCTGCCACCCCTACACTCTAACCACTAGGCTACCTAACCCCTACACTCTAACCACTAGACTACCTGCCCCCCTACACTCTAACCACTAGGCTACCTAACCCCTACACTCTAACCACTAGGCTACCTGCCGCCCCTACACTCTAACCACTAGACTACCTAACCCCCTACACTCTAACCACTAGGCTACCTGCCACCCCTACACTCTAACCACTAGGCTACCTGCTGGTTACTGGCCCAACACTCTAACCACTAGGCCACCTGCTGGTTACTGGCCCAACACTCTAACCACTAGGCTACCACTGGTTACTGGCCCAACCCCTAACCACTAGTCTACCTACCTCCCCTACACTCTAACCACTAGGCTACCTGCTGGTTACTGGCCCAACACTCTAACCACTAGGCTACCTGCCGCCCCACACTCTAACCACTAGGCCACCTGCTGGTTACTGGCCCAACACTCTAACCACTAGTCTACCTACCTCCCCTACACTCTAACCACTAGGCTACCTGCTGGTTACTGGCCCAACACTCTAACCACTAGGCTACCTGCCGCCCCTACACTCTAACCACTAGGCTACCTCCCTCCCCTACACTCTAACCACTAGGCTACCTAACCCCTACACTCTAACCACTAGGCTACCTGCCTCCCTCCACTCTAACCACTAGGCTACCTAACCCCTACACTCTAACCACTAGGCTACCTGCCGCCCCTACACTCTAACCACTAGGCTACCTGCCGCCCTTACACTCTAACCACTAGGCTACCTGCCCCCCTACACCTAACCACTAGGCTACCTGCCTCCCCTCCACTCTAACCACTAGGCTACCTGCCTCCCCTCCACTCTAACCACTAGGCTACCTGCCCCCCTACACTCTAACCACTAGGCTACCTGCCTCCCCTCCACTCTAACCACTAGGCTACCTGCCTCCCTCCACTCTAACCACTAGGCTACCTGCCCCCCTACACTCTAACCACTAGGCTACCTGCCTCCCCTCCACTCTAACCACTAGGCTACCTGCCGCCCCTACACTCTAACCACTAGGCTACCTGCCCCCCTACACTCTAACCACTAGGCTACCTGCCTCCCCTCCACTCTAACCACTAGGCTACCTGCCTCCCCTCCACTCTAACCACTAGGCTACCCTGCCGCCCCTACACTCTAACCACTAGGCTACCTGCTGGTTACTGGCCCAACACTCTAACCACTAGGCTACCTGCCGCCCCAACCCTCTAACCACTAGGCTACCTGCTGGTTACTGGCCCAACACTCTAACCACTACCTGCCACCCCAGGTAGCCTTGTAGTTATATCACTTGTATGAGATGTTAATGTACTGGACTGAGTGAAACACGCTGAGCTGTTCTATGACCGTGTTAGGACATGATGCTGTATCTTGAATTGGACCATGTGTACGTGATGTGGTTGTTGTTTTGTATTGGACGTTAATGCATTGATTTGTGTTGGGCTGAACATGGGGCCCTTTGTGGCTTTCTGGGGCTCTAATCTTCTGCTCATGCTGGTTGATTACACTGGAAAGCCCAACTTCATCACCCGGTACAGAATTCCACTGAACAAGAACAACCCGGTACAGTCAGTCAAATCCTGTTTTTACACACACACACACACACACACACACACACACACACACACACACACACACACACACACACACACACACACACACACACACACACACACACACACACACACACACACACACGCACACACACACACACACACACACACACACACACACACACACACACACACACACACACACACACACACACACACACACACACGGTATCCTCCTGTATCTCACCATGAACTCCATCAATTATTACAGTAGGTGTCCAACACAGATAATTACCATCCTTATGAAATCCTCAAATGTTCACTGCTGTGTGTGTGTGTGTCTGCGTGTGCGTGTGTGTGTGTGTGTCTGCGTGTGCGTGCGTGCACATTGTAAAGTTCATAATAATCACACTGTAAATAGCACCTGGAGTTTCTCTCCTGTTGAGGTCAGATGTTCAGGTCACGTGGTCAGGGAAAACTCTGGTCCCTATGAACGGCATGCTCATCTGTCAATCGGTCCAAAGTACTCTTCCTGAGTTTAATTAATAGATGTTGTTGGACAGGACATTGGCGAGATAACGACCACCATAACTGATAACCACTGGTTACTTAAAGCAGCAATCAGCAGTTGAAACAATAGCAAAGCACAATCCCCGCCCCAGTTTTGGTTAAAAAAAAATATTTTTAAAAAGCTGTGAGATGTAACCACTCTCAAATTCATAGACAGAGCTATGGATGCAAGGACCGTTTTAAACCATGTTTTGAGGCTAAATGAGGTTTAAACATTGTTGTAAAACCTATATGTTTTGGGATTCTGATTGGTTACGACAATGAAACCAAGCTCATGAGGCATTTATAAGTTAAATTAGTTTACAAGTCCATAAAAATGAATATAGGTGCTTCTACCCCTGCATTGCTTGCTGTTTGGGGTTTTATGCTGGGTTTCTGTACAGCACTTTGAGATATCAGCTGATGTACGAAGGGCTTTATAAATAAATTGGATTTGATTTGACTTGGCCATTCTAACACCTGGATATGTTTATTTTTGAACCATTCCATTGTAGATTTTGCTTTATGTTTTGGATCATTGTCTTGTTGGAAGACAAATCTCCTTCCCAGTCTCAGGTCTTTTGCAGACTCCATCAGGTTTTCTTCCAGAATGGTCCTGTATTTGGCTCCATCCATCTTCCCATCAATTTTAACCATCTTCCCTGTCCCTGCTGAAGAAAAGCAGGCCCAAACCATGATGCTGCCACCACCATGTTTGACAGTGGGGATAGGGTGTGTTCAGGGTGATGAGCTGTGTTGCTTTTACGCCAAACATAACGTTTTGCATTGTTGCCAAAAAGTTCAATTTTGGTTTCATCTGACCAGAGCACCTTCTTCCACATGTTTGGTGTGTCTCCCAGGTGGCTTGTGGCAAACTTTAAACGACACTTTTTATGGATATCTTTAAGAAATGGCTTTCTTCTTGCCACTCTTCCATAAAGGCCAGATTTGTGCAATATACGACTGATTGTTGTCCTATGGACAGAGTCTCCCACCTCAGCTGTAGATCTCTGCAGTTCATCCAGAGTGATCATGGGCCTCTTGGCTGCATCTCTGATCAGTCTTCTCCTTGTATGAGCTGAAAGTTTAGAGGGACGGCCAGGTCTTGGTAGATTTGCAGTGGTCTGATACTCCTTCCATTTCAATATTATCGCTTGCACAGTGCTCCTTGGGATGTTTAAAGCTTGGGAAATCTTTTTGTATCCAAATCCGGCTTTAAACTTCTGCACAACAGTTCCTTGTTCTTCATGATGCTCTCTGCGCTTTTAACGGACCTCTGAGACTATCACAGTGCAGGTGCATTTATACGGAGACTTGATTACACACAGGTGGATTGTATTTATCATCATTAGTCATTTAGGTCAACGTTGGATCATTCAGAGATCCTCACTGAACTTCTGGAGAGAGTTTGCTGCACTGAAAGTAAAGGGGCTGAATCATTTTGCACGCCCAATTTTTCAGTTTTTGATTTGTTAAAAAAAATTGAAATATCCAATAAATGTCGTTCCACTTCATGATTGTGTCCCACTTGTTGTTGATTCTTCACAAAAAAATACAGTTTTATATCTTTATGTTTGAAGCCTGAAATGTGGCAAAGGGTCGCAAAGTTCAAGGGGGCCGAATACTTTCGCAAGGCACTGTATATGCTCCAAAACCACCATAAAAAAGCCAGACTACGGTTTGCAGCTGCACATGGGGACAAAGATCGTACTTTTTGGAGAAATGTCCTCTGATCTGATGAAACAAAAATAGAACTGTTTGGCCATAATGACCATCGTTATGTTTGGAGGAAAGGGTGTGGGGGCTTATAAGCTGAAGAACACCATCCCAACTTCTGACCCACTGGGGATGTGATGAAAGAAATAAAAGCTGAAATAAATCATTCTTTCTACTATTATTCTGACATGTCACATTCTTAAAATAAAGTGGTGATCCTAACTGACCTAAGACAGGGAAGTTTTACTAGGATTAAATGTCAGGAATTGTGAAAAACTGAGTTTAAATGTTTTTGGCTAAGGTGTATGTAAACTTCCAACTTCAACTGTATATACACACACACACACACTACCGTTCAAACGTCACTTAGAAATGTCCTTGTTTTTGAAAGAAGAGCCCATTTATTGTCCATTAAAATAACAACAAATTGATAAAAAATAGAGTGTAGACATTGTTAATGTTGTAAATGACTATTGTAGCTGGAAATGGCAGATTCTTTATGGAATTTCTACAAAGGTGTACAGAGGCCCATTATCAGCAACCATCACTCCTGTGTTCCAATGGCACGTTGTGTTAGCTAATCCAAGTTTATAATTTTAAAAGGCTAATTGATCATTAGAAAACCCTTTTGCAATTATGTTAGCACAGCTGAAAATTGTTGTCCTGATTTAAAAAAGCAATATAACTGGCCTTTGGACTGGAGCATCAGCATTTGTGGGTTCAATTACAGGCTCAAAATGTCTAGAAACAAATAACTTTCTTCTGAAACTCGTCAGTCTATTCTTGTTCTGAGAAATGAAGGCTATTCAATGCGAGAAATTGCAGAGAAACTGAAGATCTCGTACAACGGCGTGTACTACTCCCTTCACAGAACAGCGCAAACTGGCTCTTACCAGAATAAAAAGAGGAGTGGGAGGCCCCGGTGCACAACTGAGCAAGAGGACAAGTACATTAGAGTGTCTAGTTTGAGAAACAGACACCTCACAAGTCCTCAACTGGCAACTTCATTGAGTAGTACCCGCAAAACACCAGTCAACGTCAACAGTGAAGAGGAGACTCTGGGATGCTGGCCTTCTAGGCAGAGGTCCTCTGTCCAGTCACAACGTCAACAGTGAAGAGGCGACTCCGGGATGCGGACCTTCTAGGCAGAGTTGCAAAGAACATCTCAGACTGGTCAATAAAAAGAAAAGATTAAGATGGGCCAAAGAGCACAGACAGAGGAACTCCAGCATCCCGGAGTCACCTCTTCACTGTTGACGTTGAGACTGGTGTTTTGCGGGTACTATTTAATGAAGCTGCCAGTTGAGGACTGTTTCTCAAACTAGACACTCTAATGCACTTGTCCTCTTGCTCAGTTGTGAAAAAGAGGGAGGAGCATCGGGGACAGTCGCAATAGAAGGGGTGGGAGATGAGGAAAAGTTGGACGGACAGGGAGGCATGGCTGAGTCCAATAGGAATCCTGACTTAATGAAGTGGTGATTAAAGAGCTCAGCCATGTGCTTCTTGTCAGTAACAACCACATCATCAACATTAAGGGACATGGGCAGCTGTGAGGAGGAGGGTTTATTCTCCAGGTCTTTAATCGTTTTCCAGAACTTCTTGGGGTTAGACCCACAGAGAGAGAACTGAGCCTTAAAGTAACTAACTTTGGCCTTCCGGATAGCTTGAGTGCACTTATTTCTCATTTGCCTGACCAAGAGCCAGTCAGCCTGAGTATGCGTGTGCCGACCCTTTCACCAAATGCAATTTTTGAGTTGGAAGAACTCTGCAAGATCACGGTCGAACCAGGAGCTGAACCGGTTTTTAAGTCTCATTTTCTTTATTATTTGTTGACAATACCACTGAAAATATCAGAAAATCTACCCTTAACCTTGTTCTGAACACCTCCAACACCTCTTGGTAAGAAGAATGCTTATTACTACCTCTGAAGGTTTGAGGTAGTAACCTCAAGCAAGTACTTGGGAGTATGGCTAGACGGTACACTGTCCTTCTCTCAGCACATATCAAAGCTGCAGGCTAAAGTTAAATCTAGACTTGGTTTCCTCTATCGTAAATCGCTCCTCTTTCACCCCAGCTGACAAACTAACCCTGATTCAGATGACCATCCTACCCCATGCTAGATTACGAGAGACGTAATTTATAGATCGGCAGGTAAGGGTGCTCTCGAGCAGCTAGATATTATTTTCCATTTGGCCATCAGATTTGCCACATCACTGCACTCTATACTCTTCTGTAAACTGGTCATCTCTGTATACCTGTCGCAAGACCCACTGGTTGATGCTTATTTATAAAACCCTCTTAGGGCTCACTCCCCCCTATCTGAGATATCTACTGCAGCCCTCATCCTCCACATTCAACACCCGTTCTGCCAGGTACATTCTGTTAAAGGTCCCCAAAGCACACACATCCCTGGGTCGCTCCTCTTTTCAGTTCACGGCAGGAAGCGACTGGAACGAGCTGCAACAAACACTCAAACTGGACAGTTTTATCTCCATCTCTTCATTCAAAGACTCAATCATGGACACTCTTACTGACAGTTGTGGCTGCTTTGTGTGATGTACTGTTGTCTCTACCTTCTTGCCCTTTGTGCTGTTGTCTGTGCCCAATAATGTTTGTACCCTGTTTTGTGCTGCTACCATGTTGTGCTGCTACCATGTTGTGTTGCTACTATGTTATTATGTTGCTACCATGTTATGTTGTCATGTGTTGCTGCCTTGCTATGTTGTTGTCTTAGGTCTCTCTTTATGTAGTGTTGTCTCTTGTTCTGATGTGTTTTTTCCTATATTTAAATTGTATTATTTTTTTTTTAATCGCAGGCCCCCGTCCCCACAGGAAGCCTTTTGCCTTTTGGTTGACCGTCATTGTAAATAAGATTTTTTTTGACTGACATGCCTAGTTAAATAAAAATTAAATAAATAAAAAGCATCTTCGACAGAGGGGATCGAGCTGATTCTGTACCATTTTACAGAGGCCAGTTCACGAAGGAAAGCTTGCTCATTATTTATTTTTTTAGCAAGCATCTATGACAAATAAGGACAGGTCTTTTCACTGAGCAGCCATTACGAACACAAGCTGTAAAACAGTGATGCAAAACAGTGAGTAAATGTTACAAGCACATTCAATGCTGTGGCAAATCACCTACTAGAGAACTGAGAGAAAGTGCAGCTCTCCCTGACAGTGTCTTTGACTTTGTGATCCCCCCTGTTAAACCACCCCCCTGTGGTACGCCGTGGTTCTGGCCACCCTGTGGTACGGCGTGGTTCTGGCCACCCTGTGGTACGCCGTGGTTCTGGCCACCCTGTGGTACGCCGTGGTTCTGGCCACCCTGTGGCTCTGGCCACCAACACCCTGTGGTACGCCGTGGTTCTGGCCACCCTGTGGTACGCCGTGGTTCTGGCCACCCTGTGGCTCTGGCCACCAACACCCGCCGTGGTTCTGGCCACCCTGTGGTATGCCGTGGTTCTGGCCACCCTGTGGTACGCCGTGGTTCTGGCCACCCTGTGGTACGCCGTGGTTCTGGCCACCCTGTGGTACGCCGTGGTTCTGGCCACCCTGTGGTACGCCGTGGCTCTGGCCACCCTGTGGCTCTGGCCACCAACACCCTTTCCTCTATAGCACCCTATTCCCTATATAGTGCACTACTATGGCACCCTATTCCCTATATAGTGCACTACTATAGCACCCTATTGCTGTATTCTGTGCCACCTATAGCACCCTATTCTGGCCTATATAGTGCACCCAATGGCACCCTACTCCTATATGTGGCTCTGGCCACTATAGCACCCTATTCGCCTATATAGTGCACCCTGTGGCACCCTATTCTGGCCTACCCTATAGTGCACTACTCTGGCACCCTATTCGCCTGGTTCTGGCCACCCTACTATAGCACGCCGTATTCTGGCCTACCCTATGGTGCACTACTATAGCACCCTATTCCCGTGGCTATAGTGCACCCTATGGCTCTGGCCCTAACAGTTCACTCAATAGCACCCTATTCCCTATATAGTGCACTACTATAGCACCCTATTCCCTATATAGTGCACTACTATAGCACCCTATTCCCTATATAGTGCACTACTATAGCACCCTATTCCCTATATAGTGCACTACTATAGCACCCTATTCCCTATATAGTGCACTACTATAGCACCCTATTCCCTATATAGTGCACTACAATAGCACCCTATTCCCTATATAGTGCACTACTATAGCACCCTATTCCCTATATAGTGCACTACAATAGCACCCTATTCCCTATATAGTGCACTACTTTTCACTAGAACCCTATGGGCCTTGGTTGGTTAAAAGCAGTGCACTGTAAAGGGAATAGGCTGGCATTTAGAATACAGCAGAAACAGGCTTTATTTTCCCAGAGGGAACTTGGGTATGTTAACTGGTACAGTGCACACGGTTCTTAGTCTCTTCATGTTTATATTTGTGAATCCCTGTCCAGTTATTTGTTTGTACGCTGGTGTTTTGTCGACTCTCTGGCAGATCTTACGAGTGTTGTAATAGCTATTAATCTCTTCTGAAGGTAGACTTTGTTTTCTGCAATATTGCTTAAAGCTCATTAAATCCATTCCTTCTCGTCCTGAAAAGGGCAGTTGATACATACAAAAGAGGGGGGGGGGGGACTGGGATTGGTTTAGGCAGCCTGACACGCAGACCCACAACAAGTCTGTGGCTTTATCAAGTAAATGTTTTTATTTTTTTTATCCGTTATTTTACTAGGTAAGTTGACTGAGAACACGTTCTCATTTGCAGCAACGACCTGGGGAATAGTTACAGGGGAGAGGAGGGGGATGAATGAGCCAATTGTAAACTGGGGATTATTAGGTGACCGTGATGGTTTGAGGGCCAGATTGGGAATTTAGCCAGGACACCGGGGTTAACACCCCTACTCTTACGATAAGTGCCATGGGATCTTTAATGACCTCAGAGAGTCAGGACACCCGTTTAACGTCCCATCTGAAAGACGGCACCCTACACAGGGCAGTGTCCCCAATCACTGCCCTGGGGTATTGGGATATTTTTTTTAGACCAGAGGAAAGAGTGCCTCCAACACCACTTCCAGCAGCATCTGGTCTCCCATCCAGGACCAACCCTGCTTAGCTTCAGAAGCAAGCCAGCAGTGGTATGTATGCAGGGTGGTATACTGCTGTATGTAGAATTCAAAGGAGAAAAAGTTGATTGTGGAGTGGGTAACAGGGTGTGCCATCTCGCTTTACTCTCTGGGTGCTCTGCCACATGTGGCAATGACTTCAAATTAAATCCCAAGTTTAAGAACATTGGAAAAAGGCGGCACACCAAAAAAAAATTTTTTTTTTAAATGGACAAAAAGACATCAAATTTCAGCTTTTTATTTTCAGCCGCAGTTTCCCAATGTTCTTCATTCTTGGGATTTAATTTGGAGAAAAAAAGTACATTCTTCTCGGGTTTCTTTCATGTACCGTACACACTGGTTTATTTTGTACCAAATATGTCCTCTACCCTCAATCTCGGCAGGTTCAACCAGAGCTTTGAAGCCCTGTGGGTTTTGGACAGGCTACACGGCACTGACGCCAACTCCTGGAAGACCAATGCCTACGAGCGTCACGCCCTGCTGCTCAGCCACACCTCCTCTCTGAAAAAAATGTTCAGTGATGCTCCCCCCAACCGAAATGTCACCTCTGACCTCCAGCCTGTAAGGACCATGGCTGCATGCACAATCTCTCCTTCCTCCTGTTTTGTGCACTCGTTCCACTACATTGGATTTGGTGCGGAGCTAAAAACTAACTTTCTAAACTAAGTTTTCAGAGACTAATAATTTTCTTTCAAATCCGTAAAAGAGTAGTTTACAGATAAAAGAGAGGTTGAAATGAAACATTAAACTGCCTTTAATAAAAAGCAACAAATCCCTTTGAAAAGCATCCTAGATACAAGTTAGAAACAGTTATTCTAGTGTCAAAATTTACGACAAAGTGTAAATAAGTTGGATCTAAAATGGAGTTGGGAACATCCGCGCATCACAATGGGGAAATGAAGGATTGGGATTTGATGATGTCCATTTGCCCACTGACACTGTGAACAGGTGTGGTGATTGTGCTCTACCCAATAGCATAGACAGTGAGGCAAGACCTGCCCAACAGCTCTGAATTTGTTCGTGCATTTTTCAACTTGAGAAATACTGCACCAAACATGTTAAATTGCTTGAACTAAAACATCCTTGGCAAAAACGTCTAAATTAATTACAAATTTCTTGAGTTATCTTCGATTCATTCTGGGGATTTTGAGGAAGTGAGATAGGCTTCTGAGCCTAGTGTCTCATGGGGGGACAAATCATTAGCCAAAAGCGGACTCGGGCCAGGAAACACACCTCCCAAGACTGAAATTTTGTTTTTTTCCCTAATGAACAACAGAAACAAACGTGCCAATCGGCGTTCAGTGGCTCTTTTAAAAAGAGAGATACTGTGATGCAATCAGAGAATTCCTATCCTCAGTTGTGGCACTGAGATGACTTGACTCTCATTGGTCAGTTTACTCTTGGTAGTAGAGACAGTGGGGTCCTTAATTAAGTTTGACACTTTCTCACATCATGTGGTACTTCACAACTTGGGTTTTATTATTTAAGAAATGTGAATGTTGATAGCAATAGCATTTTCTACCGTTTCAGTCTAACCTCGTTCTCTGCTGCAAGTTTTTTAAATTTTTAATCTCTATATTTTATCAATCAGATTGCTTTGGGATTTATCTACTTGCCCAAAAAGCAGACTAGCACATAGCACAATGACTGGAAGACTATGGGTAACGCTAGTTAGCATTGGCTTGTGAAACTCTAACTTCCTTCATACTAGACACAAAAAATGGTTCATCAGTTCATCCGATTCTGGGGAAGTAGTAGATAAACGGCCTCATTTGCCAAAAGCCCGAAGTATCCATTTAAATGCATGTAAGCTTGTTTTCTTGTTAGGACTGTCAAAGAGTTAAATCAGTTAACTTTTTGTCATTTTAGTGCACTTCCCCCCCCCCTTGCGATTAATCACATTGTCTGAAAGGATTGTAAATTTACTGAAAATATCCAAAATACATCATCTTTACAGCTAAAATCCACAATGCCATGTAAAAAACAAGTGGACATTGAGATTAAAGAAAGCTCTCCATTTAACTCATTTGATTAATCGCTACATCCATATTGTATGTATGAAAATGATTAAATTACAGTCCTTGAGAAAATCACAGCAAATTATATTTTATATACAAATTATATATATTTTTCCCATCATTTGACAGGCCTAAATGTTAGGTTTGTGGAAAACCATACAACAATCCCATCCTTGTCACCATTTTGTAATGTACAACCTCTGCCCTGATTGATAAATGGGAGGGTGGGGATCTGTCCGACTGTGCATTGTAGCATAAAATCTTTGAAAGAAATGAGATGTGTTATTTGAATTTCTTCTGAGAGTTGACACAAAACCAGCATTCAACAGCATCGTTACATCTGTAAATATTTTATACTCATTCAACAGCATTGTTACATCTGTAAATATTTTATACTCATTCAACAGCATCGTTACATCTGTAAATATTTTATACTCATTCTCTCACACATAATCAATAGTCTGCTACAGTTAAGGGTTGGAAAATGAAGGTAATTTTCCCCAAAATTCCCGGTTGGAATATTCCCAGAGGGAATAAATAGGACATCCGGAATCCTCCAACCAGTATTTCTGTAAAAGTTAGCAGAATTTTACAACCCTAGTATTAGTCTAACCAATATCATCTATCAGTGGTCAGAGCCTTATTACACTACAAACCAGGTTTGAGAAATTAGCGAGGTAACTTTGGCCAACTCCGAGTTCAATTTGGGATAACCGGTACCACGGATATGGCTCACCAAATTAGCCAGCTACAATTCTATGACAACGAATCCCTCAGAACAAACCGGCAAGCCAACTCAGGGCTAACTCCATTTATTTTGAACCGAGCGTCTGAGCTGCGTGTTGAGGACCAATGAAATCAGATTCCCTCCCGCTCTCCAAAGATTGTGTCATCATCCCCTTAATTTGAGGAAGACGACTGATTAAATCATTTTTAGAAAATGGTCATGTTAAAATACCTATCACATTACACATTTAGTAATGACAGAATGCATTTAAAACGTCAGGCACACTTTTGTATGACTTAATACAATCCTTATCATACGATTGGGGGGGGACTGATTGTGGTTGTGCATTGACACCAAAGACGGCATTTTTAACGAGAAGTTTAAAAATAAATAAATAACTTCACTTCTAAAAGCCTATTTCACATCGTGGCCTGCTGAATTTGCAAGATAATCAAAATGAAAGAAGTTGACGCATGAAAATGTTGCACTGATTCACCCACGGACTTATGTTTCAGCATTGTCTCAGTGAAGACCTCGGCGTTCGACTAGCCATGTGCGACAGACATGCGCAATTACAAGCCTGCTAGAGAGTTAGTGACAGGTGGAACGAGCAATATCCACCATTGTAATACAGATTCATTTAATCTCATTGGTCCTCTACTCGCAGCTCAGACATCATTCAGGATAAATAAGAGTTATGCCGCGTTCACGTGCTAAAACGACACTAAAAAAAAAACGGATATTTCCGGTTGAACGAGTCACGTGTATAATTGTAACCAGTTAGCAAGTCGTACATTTGAGTTTCCTAGGATGTGAACGCTGCATTAGCCCTTATTTAGCCTAAACCTGGAGCAGGTTACAGTGCATTCAGAAAGTATTCGGACCCTGGACTTTTTCCACTTCATTACATTACAGCCTCATTCTAAAATGTATTAAATTGTTTTCTTTCCCCTCATCAATCTACATACAATACCACGTAACAGATTTTTTTAGAAATAGTAAATGTAAAAAAAATATTTATACAGCATATTACATTCACAAGTATTCAGACCCATTACTCAGTACTTTGTTGAAGCACCTTTGGCAGCGATACCAGCCATGAGTCTTCTTGGGTATGACGCTACAATCTTGGCACACCTGTATTTAAGGTGTATAAAGGCTTGATTGGTGGAGTGCTGCAGAGATGATTGTCCTTCTGAAAGGTTCTCCCATCTCCACAGAGGAACTCTGGAGCTCTGTCAGAGTGCCTATCAGGTTCGTGGTCATCTCCCTGACCAAGGCCCTTCTCCCCTGATTTCTCAATTTGGCCGGGTGGCCAGCTCTAGGAAGAGTCTTGGTGGTTCTAAACTTTTTCCATTTAAGAATGATGGAGGCCACTGTGTTCTTGGGGACCTTCAATGCTGCAGAAATGTTTTGGTACCCTTTTCCAGATCTGTGCCTCGACACAATCCTGTCTCCGAGCTCTACGGACAATTCCTTCGACCCCATAGCTTGTTTTTTTTTCCTCTGGCACCTTATATAGACAGGTATGCGCCTTTTCAAATCATGTCTCAATCAATTGAATTTTCAACAGGTGGACTCCAATCAAGTTGTAGAAACAGCTCAAGGATGATCAATGGTAACAAGATGCACCTGAGCTCAATTTCGAGTCACATAGCAAAAGGTCTGAATACTTAAGTAGATAAGATATTCATGTTTTTTTAAATTTAAATTTGCAATAAATAAGCAAACATTTCTAAAAACCTGTTTTCACTTTGTCATTATGGGATACTGTTTGCAGATTGATGAGGAACATATTTTATTGAATCCATTTTAGAATAAGGATGTAACAAAATGTGGGGAAAAGTCACAAGGGTCTGAATACTTTCCCGAATACAAAAATTTGCTTTCTTATTCAACCAGAAAAACAAGGGTTATATGTAGCAGTTTACCAAAGTTAGCTGGCTAATTTAATCATTCGGCTTTCTGGAGATCAAAAGACAAACAAGTAAATAAGAGGACGATGACAGGCAGTGGTGAGGTTTTTTGTCCATTTTGTGTTTTTTTTTTGTATTTAATAAGGAAAAGCATAATTACTACAAATTACAAATAACACTAATAGCGAATCACATCAGCCTACAAAGCAGATATTATGAATATTAAATGTTATAATACAAGATCTCATTCAAGTATTTTACATTTTTCTGTTTTATATATTTTTTTGTTCCTTTTTATTTATTTTTTTAAATCTTTTTTTTTTCTCATGACAAGCCTGGGATATTGTTAAAGATAATGAACTATTAACATTTTTTTAATGGTTCATATACAGCTGTTTTTCTATTTATATGGCTTTATGGAATTGTTTCTCCTAGTTCAGTTCCCAGACATCATAGCCATTCACATCCTCTCAAATAGTGACATCGTTGACAAACCCAAGGCGGGTTACGTCCATCTTCCTCGTCCTCCCTCTTCTTCTTTCTCTTCAAAAGTCTGGCCCAGTCCACCTGACCCTGCAGGATGCCAGACATGGCGCCCCCTAGAGTTCATCGGAGCGCCCACTGATCCATCCGCAGGGTTTGTCACTATGCTAAAGAAAAGGCTGGACCCCAGAGCACCTGCCCCCCTCTATCCTGGCGGAGGGGGCACAGGTGACATTCACTGGGGGAGGGGGGACATCTGTCTGTGTGGCTGTCTGGAAGGGCGCCCCCTGGTGACACACCACATCCTCTCAGAGGATTAACTGGGTTGGGAAATGGTTGGGACTTTTGTCGTATTTTTTTTTTTTTTCTCCGTCTTTATTCCTCGAGTAAATGATTTCTTGAGTGATTCATATCAGCCTCCTGAATTGACCCCCGCAGCTCCATTGAACTAAGCCCACAACAAAACAGAAAAGGAAAACAACTCTTGTAAATTGTTCAACAATGGCGGGGTTAATAAAGATATCATTTGAAACAAAAAAACAAAACATGAAGACAACTGGACATTCTAACACCGGGGACCACCAGTGAATCTGAAATCACCCCATTTCCCCTCCAGCAGACGGTATAGTTTAACTGTTATTTATGCTAATTTATATTTAACTAAAAAGAGGACCATTGTACGTCACTGATCAATAACTAGTTAGGGGGACTATTCAACCACCAACATTAACTCATGATACAAGTCGTTCTAAATTGCTGTTGCGTGAACACACCAGCGATTCACATCACACAATTTGTCAACAAAATTCATCAAAATAAAATGTTGCAAATTAACTTTGATTTGGAGTTGAACTCTACTTCCTGGAAATTTGTAATGTCTGTTGTTGCATTAAATGTCAGTTGATGCCCTAATGCAAATTTCCCTTTATTTGTACTGTACTAATTTTCCCATTTCTTGAAAGTCCAGAGGTTTCAAACACACATTCAATACAGAGACATACCCTAGCTTGAAACACAGCAAATTAAAAAGCAATAAGAGATGAGAACATTAAAAAAATGTTTTTTGAGTACGTACACATGTAAGGCGAATGAATATATAATCTGTTCTATAAACAATAAAACAAGTAGCCGGGAGGTGTAATTTCTCTTCATCTGTCCAATTCACATTTACATTAGTGGACAAAAAAAAAACTCATCTATTTGATATCATCAGTACTCATGTCGGATAAAGATTAAGTTATCTAAACTAGATTATTATAGTTGATCTGATCTGACTGGATGTAGGGGAATATAACAGGTTGGTTGGGGTCAGAGGTGATACATAGCCTGTCCATTGGTTACAGTTCTCCAGAAGAACAGAATAGAGCCACCACTCTCTGGAAGAAACACTGGTGTGTGTGTGTGAGTGGTGGTGGGATGCGGGGGTATAGGCCATGCCAAGCTGCAGACTGAAGCCTTGTCTTGTTTAGCCCTGGAAAGCAGGCCATTACACCCCACCCCCCAAAACAAAGCCCACCACACACCTAAAGCACCTGCCGCAGCATGCCAGATCTACTGGGACTGAGAGCCTTTCCTCTGTCGTCAAGTCATCCGGATTGGTGATTCCAGTCCTGTAGCCTGAATGGTGTACAATGGATGGATGATAGGATGAACAGATTGATGGCTGGACGCAGACTGTCCTTGGGAGGCTGGTGATTTGGGGGGGGGGTGTTAGGGGTGGGTGTGCCCCCCCACCCAGCAAAAGCATTTTAGCACAAAGAGCCACAAATTGCAAACACACCGAGGGGTGGGGAGGCTTTGTAACAGACCATATGACACTTGGAAGACAGTTCAGAAGGGGTGTCACTGAGTGGCCACTACTGTAGGTGATGACCGATGTTGCATATTTGCAATTATCAATGCTGTACAATCGACATTAAGGTGGCGGGCACAAATTAAGCAGAAAAACCATTAAAATAAGGCAACTTTCAACGATCTTGCTTATACTGAGGGACTGGTACAAGTCTTTTATTTGAATCATTTGGTTTCTTCTTGATTTTGATCTTCCCTCCAGCCCAAAACAAGTCAAATATTGTTTTCCTTAATTTTTTCAAAAGTATCAGTTTCCAATCCACCACTCACCCCATAGAAGAAGAAAAAAATGATCAGATCTTGAAGAATCACTCATCTGTCAGCCAACAGATGGTGTCAAATGGAAAGGAGGTCCAACGATAGAAAGGGGGCCACAAGGTTTGCAGTTGCCATCAAACGTGCTCAAAAAACCATCTTCATTCCCACATTGTAACCACCAGGAGAATATATGCTGCTAAGGTTTGCAAAAAAAAAAAAAAAAAAAAAAAAAAAAAAAAAAAAAAAAAAAACACTTCATCCATTCCTTCAATAGTCTTTGTCTCCAACAAGACAAAACTCTGTTTCAAACAAAAGAAATTAAAAATGGAAGAGCCTTGATTTATTTCAATCACGAGACATTCATCAAAGTCATTCTCTCATGCTTTGCGTGAACCATTGGACCCCCTTGTGTTGCAGAAAAGGATTTGATGACTTTGAGTTGATCCGCGGGTTGTCCGGGGGTTTACTTTGGTGGCTTGGTGTCTGATGCGGTGGTAGCCGAGGCCTGGGCCGAGGATCGCTGGCTCTGGCTGCTGTTTTTGGCATCATCCTTGGCGGGGGCCTGGGCGATCGGGGCCGGGCCGAAGCCAGTTTGGCTGTGGGGGCGGCTGGAACCCTGGGAGGGGTGGCGGCGACGACCGTCTCCACTGGATGAGTGTCTCTTGCGACCCCCCTCCTCCATCGGGGGCTGAAAGGAAGGACAATGGTGAGATTTGGGATTGACTGGGGCCCCACAGACATTCTAACAGAACGTTCTGTAACAAAAGCCTGCATCACCAAATTACACGGTATTCCCTCTAGTGCACAACTTTGACCAGAGTCCTACGTGCCATTTGAGGCCAAAACTACAGGGTGAACAGGGCAGCCAAGAGACGAGTCTTGCAGCAATGGCTGCCATTGTGTTAATGTTTAACAAACCCACTTGCACAGTACCTTGAACCTACAAAAGCCTGACGGAGCATGATAGCACTCTGATAAAAGCCTTGTCAAACGAGTATGATAGCCAACGCTCTAAATGATCATTACCAAAAAAAATAAAAAATGGTAGCACTGGTGCTCCCACTTAAAAAGGTTAGGAGCACCACATGAAATTTATGAACACCAGAAAATACAATATATTGAATTCTAGTTACTTTCCAAACACATGCTGTGCCTTAGAAGCGAATATGTAACACTAAATGCATTAGTTTATTATAAAAGCTCAAATTTGATACGAACACCAGTCATTGAAATGACAAAGTCATTTGTGGAATATTAGGTTCCTACATTGTGTATGAGTACCATTTTCCTATTGAGATGCATTACATAGACAATGTCTCAAAATGTCAGGTTTGTGACGAGGACATGCAAGAAATGTGTCTAATTCATTGCGATGATCATTCATCTTCTGTGCACCCAAATGTTTAAAATGAACTGGTCAAATTACCACGGCCCAGTTTCCCAAAAGCATCTTGAGCCTAAGTTTTTAAAAAAGAAAGTATTTTTAACGAGGCAAGTCAGTTAAAAATAAATTCTTATTTACAATGACGGCCTACCGGGGAACAGTGGGTTGCCTTGCTCAGGAGCAGAATGACAGATTTTTAATTTGTCCGCTTGGGGATTCAATCCAACCTAACCTTTCAGTTATTTTACCAACGCACTAGCCTCTAGACTACCTGCCGACCCCAACAATGAAGTAGAGGTCGACAAATTAATCGGAATGGCAGATTTCAAGTTTTCATAACAATCGGTAATCGGCATTTTTGGACACCGATCATGGCCAATGACATTGCACTCCATGAGGAGACTGCGTGGCAGGCTGACCACCTGTTATGCGAGTGCAGCAAGGAGCCACGGTAAGGTGCTAGCTAGCATTAAACGTATCTCATACAAAAACGATCAATCTTAACATAATCCCTAGTTAACTACACATGGTTGATGATATTACTAGTTTATCTAGCATGTCCTGCGTTGCATATAATCGATGCGGTGCCTGTTAATTTATCATTGAATCACAGCCTACTTTGCCAAACGGGTGATTTCACAAGCGCATTTGCGAAAAAAGCACTGTCATTGCACCAATGTGTACCTACCCAAAAACCTCAACGCCTTTCTTAAAATCAATACACAAGTATATATTTTTAAACCTGCATATTTAGTTAATATTGCCTGCTAACATGAATTTATTTTAACTGGGGAAATTGTGTCACCATGTGCGTTCATATGAGAGGTATCTCTCGTTCCATTGCTTTTCTACAGATATAGGAATTCTCCGGTCGGAAAGGTTATTCTCTGGTTCAAAGGTTATTCCATTTTTGACGTTTTATGTTAAAAACATCCTAAAGATTGATTCCATACATCGTTTGACATGTTTCTCTACAGACGGACGTTTTTGACATTTCGTCTGCAACTAGGGAACGCGCTTCCTGACTTTGGATTTGTTTACCAAACGTGCTAACAAAAGTAGCTCTTTGGACATAAATTATGGACATTGTCGAACTGAATCAAACATTTAATGTGGAACTGGGATTCCTGGGAGTGTATTCTGATGAAGATCATCAAAGGTAAGTGAATATTTATAATGCCATTTCTGACTTCTGTTGACTACCCAATATGGCAGATATCTTCTTGGCTGCTTTGTTGTCTGAAAACTGTACTCAGATTATTGCATGGTTTGCTTTTTCCGTAAAGTTTTTTTGAAATCTGACACAGCGGTTGCATTAAGGAGAAGTATATCTCTAATTCCATGTATAATAGTTGTATTTTAATCAACATTTATAAGGAGTATTTCTGTAAATTGGCGTGGCTCTCTACACAATCACCGCATGTTTTAGAACTACTGAACGTAACGCGCCAATGTAAAATGAGATTTTTTTTATATAAATATGCACTTTATCGAACAAAACATACATGTATTGTTTAACATGAAGTCATATGAGTGTCATCTGATGAAGATCATCAAAGGTTAGTAATTCATTTTCTCTCTATGTGTGCTTTTTGTGACTCTTCTCTTTGGCTGGGAAAATGGCTGAATTTTTCTGTGACTTGGTGGTGACCTAACAATCGTTTGTGGTGCTTTCGCTGTAAAGCCTATTTGAAATCGGACACTTTGGTGGGATTAACAACAAGATTACCTTTAAAATGATATACAGTACATGTATGTTTGAGGAATGTTAATTGTGAGATTTCTGTTTGAATTTGGCGCCCCTTACTTTCACTGGCTGTTGTCATATCATCCCATTAACGGGATTGCAGCCCTAAGAAGTTACAATTATTATTTGGGAGATTTTTTCCCCCCATAGTCACACAGTACTTCCAGAATAGAACTTCTGGTCGCACAGCAAAATATTTTGACCAAATTGGTAGCACGTTAAGAACCCTGATGATACCACTCTGATAACAGCCTTATAAAACCGCTGTTATTCACACATGTGGCTGGTAGTAAAAGTTGTAGTAAACATGTCTAAATTCTCACTTAAAAAAAACAGGTTTCCCAAGTAGTAAAAAGTGATTGTAGAAAAAAAAAAAAAATATTTCACAGATTTCCCTACTTACATCGATTCTGAAATCTTCAAGACGCTTGAACTTGCTCAGGCACTCCTGCAGCTTGGGGTCGATCTCCATGTTCTTGTTTTTGGAGTATTTAAGAAACGCCCAAAACTTCTCTAGTCCATACAGCTGGCCTGTGAGAGACAGGGACACAGAAAAAAAAGGGACAGTGTTAAGGGGGCTAACGTCATTAAGGATAAGTCTCAAAATGGCATCCTAATCCCTATGTAAGGCTCTGGGTCAAAAGTGGCCCACTTTATGGGGAATAGGGTGCCATTTGGGATGTAGAAATGCACTCCTTTTTAGAAGCATAGTACGGAGAGTTACTGCACGGTGAGAATGTGTACAGTTGGGCGTTCCCTAGGCGACCTCTCACCAGCTTCGTAGTCTTTCATGGTCTCCTCCTGGAAGTCTTTGAAGATGTCTGGTCTGAATTTCCTCTCTAGTCCGTAGCTATAGTACCTGAACAGACACTCCAGACCGTACCTGCAACACACAACATTATTATTATTATTTTTTACAATCTGCCTTGTGTGGTGATCAAGCAGACTAAAGGAACACTCATCTAACACCCGTAGTGGGCGACTGAGATCCTGGAAGGCTACACAGTTCTGGCTTTTGTTCCAACCCTGTTTGAACTAATTGCGGTAGTCTAAATGGAAGACTGATTAAATCAGGTGTGTTAAGAGCTAGGGCTGGGCGCTATATAGAATTCATTCAAATGAACACGCTAAAACCAATGTCCCAAATGCCTGTATCGCAAGAATCACTTTTGTAAATAAAAATAATGAATGTTCCGTGTCTTTTTGGTTTCATCACCTGTGCATCTTCCCATTTCACAGACACCCAAGCCCCTCCTCCTGTGCATCTTCCCACACCAAAGCCCCTCCTCCTGTGCATCTTCCCACACCAAAGCCCCTCCTCCTGTGCATCTTCCCACACCAAAGCCCCTCCTCCTGCATCTTGTGCATCTTCCCACACCAAAGCCCCTGGGCCTCCCCTGGGCATCTTCCCACACCAAAGCCCCTTCCCATCTTCACAGCACACCCAAGCCCCCCTCCTGCATCTTCCCACACCAAAGCCCCTCCTCCTGGGCATCTTCCCCACACACCAAAGCCCCTCCTCCTGTGCATCTTCCCACACCAAAGCCCCTCCTCCTGGGCATCTTCCCCTCCTCCTGTGCATCTTCCCAGCCCCTCCTCCTGGGCATCTTCCCATTTCACAGACACCCCCCTCCCATCTTCCCACACCAAAGCCCCTCCTCCTGTGCATCTTCCCACACAAAGCCCCTCCTGTGCATCTTCCCAACAGCCACTCACAACAACAGAGACTAACTTATTCTCTGACAAGCTGCTTAAACTAGCTATTTGCATGAGGACTGGCCCAACAGGAAAAAATATATACATTAAAAAAAAAAAAAAGTCATATGGACACCGAAATGCTTAGACATAATGTTACTGTAAAAGACGACAACCTTTCTACCCTTTTTATGTCCCAAAATGTAGAAACCTAAACTAAAACGAGATCATCAATGAGCATGATTGTGGAAAATTACCACGTACCGCATTTTAGACAAAACACTTGTTGTGTTTCTAGTCTGTGTTTTTCTAAATGTGCAATGAGCATAAACATACGCATCGTTATAAAGGAATTGGCAAATCATTCTCATTAAATGAGCATCATCTTATCTAGGTAGGCCCACTTGATTTAAACATTTAAAAAAAAACTAAGTTTTACAGGCCAAGTGGATCGATAAACAGCCAGGAATGTGTACTCACAACAGTTCAACAACTCTGCCTTGTTAGCGAGCAAATAGACTTAAATCAAAGTTCAGCTGGCTACTCACTAGCACGTGGGCTTGAGAGTGTTTGAGACCAGGGCTAAATTTGTTATACTAGAAGAATTTGGTTATTATTATCCCCCTATCTGAAAAACCTACTGCAGCCCTCAACCTCCACCCGTTCTGCCAGTCACCTTCTGTTATAGGTCCCCAAAGCACACACATCCCTGGGTCGCACCTCGTTTCAGTTCGCTGCAGCTAGCGACTGGAACGAGCTGCAACAAACACTCAAACTGGACAGTTTTATCTCCATCTCTTCATTCAAAAGACTCAATCATGGACACTATTACTGACAGTTGTGGCTTCTTTGTGTGATGTACTGTTGTCTCTACCTTCTTGCCCTTTGTGCTGTTGTCTGTGCCCAATAATGTTTGTACCATGTTTTTGTGCTGCCATAGTGTGTTGCTACTATGTTATATGTTCCTACCATGTTGTGGTGCTACCATGTTGTTGTTCATGTTGTGTTGCTACTACGCTGTGTTGTCATGTGTGCTGCATTGCTATGTTGTTGTCTTAGGTCTCTATGTAGTGTTCTCTTGTCGTGGTGTGTTCTGTCACAACTATCCATCTACACAGTCAAAAGTTATAGAACACCTACTCATTCAAGGGATTTTCTATATTTTTTTACTACATTGTAGAATAATAGTGAAGACATCAAAACTATAAAATAACACATGGAATCATGTAGTAACCAACAAAAAAAAAAAAGTGTTAAAACAAATAAAAATATATTTTATATTTGAGATTCTTCAAAGTAGCCACCCTTTGCCTTGATGACAGCTTTGAACGCACTTGGCATTCTCTCAACCAGTTTCATGAGGTAGTCACCTGGAATGTATTTCAATTAACAGGTGTGCCTTGTGATTCTTTTCTCTCATATTATAGCAAGAACAGCTCAAATAAGCAAAGATAAATTACAGTCCATCATTACTTTAAGACATGAAGGTCAGTATACGGAAAATATCAAGAAGTTTGAAAGTTTCTTCAAGTGCAGTTGCAAAAACCATCAAGCGCTATGAAGAAACTGGCTCTCATGAGGACCGCCACAGGAAAGGAAGACCCAGAGTTGCCTCTGCTGCAGAGGATAAGTTCATTAGAGTTACCAGCCTCAGAAATTGCAGCCCAAATAAATGCTTCACAGAGTTCAAGTAAAAGATACATCTCAACATCAACTGTTCACAGGAGACTGTGTGAATCAGGCCTTCATGGTCAAATTGCTGTAAAGAAACCACTACTAAAGGACACCAATAATAAGAAGAGACTTGCTTGGGCCAAGCGACATGAGCAATGGACATTAGACCAGTGAAAAGCTGTCCTTTGGTCTGATGAGTCCAAATTTGAGATTTTTGTTTCCAACCGCCGTGTCTTTGTGAGACACGGTGTGGGTAAACAGATGATCTCCGTATGTGTATTTCCCACGTGAAGCATGGAGGAGGAGGTGTGATGGTGCTTTGCTGGTGACACTGTATGATTTATTTAGAATTCAAGGCACACTTAACCAGCATGAATACCACAGCATTCTGCAGCGATACTCCTTTCCATCTGGTTTGGGCTTAGTGGGACTATCATTTGTTTTTCAACAAGACAATGACTCAACACACCTCCAGGCTGTATAGGGGCTATTTGACCAATAAGGAGAGTGACTGAGTGTGCAATCTGTAGATGGATGAGTATTAAGTAACGAAATGAAACATTTACCTGTATCCCTCCTTGCCGTCCTCCACCACCAGCTGCCTGAACTCCTCATACATCTTCCTGTTGAAGTGATCCCTCAGGAAGAACGACCAGAAACGGAACAGCGTGTTCATCTCCTGGGATTGGCCGATGCCCAACCGCTTGCGCTCTGTGATTGGTGGAGTAGAAAGGGTGAGACACTTTGGCTGTTTTATGTCCTAAATGCCAACTTATTCCACATATTTTCAAATGTAGGGAACAGGTTGCTATTTGGGATGTAACCTGTGTATCAAAGTAAGCCACTGCAATTTATACACAAGTGTAATGTGAACTGTGTGAGGCAACTTGACTTTCTAGAGACTGTGACAAAGGCAGAATGAATGGAACATAGTGAGCAATGGAAGCAGTATATGAAATGGTAAAGGTACTACACCGGTACTCTAAGTGTGTGAATGACGTGTCTGTCTGTGTCTGTCTGTCTGTCTGTGTCTGTCTGTGTCTGTCTGTGTCTGTCTGTCTGTCTGTGTCTGTCTGTGTCTGTCTGTCTGTCTGTGTCTGTCTGTGTCTGTCTGTGTCTGTCTGTCTGTCTGTCTGTCTGTCTGTCTGTCTGTCTGTCTGTCTGTCTGTCTGTCTGTCTGTGTCTGTCTGTGTCTGTCTGTGTCTGTCTGTCTGTCTGTCTGTCTGTCTGTCTGTCTGTCTGTCTG
>NC_056458.1:46931442-46976442 GCF_018296145.1 Oncorhynchus tshawytscha | reverse complement strand
TTCGCAAATCACACAGGTGAGACTCGTCTCACCTGACGGAGGCAGTGCGGGACCGGTGTTCTCGTGAGTCCATCACCCAGCCAACGTGGCACTCCATTGGGGGGTTAGAGCTGTGTCTGGTCTTCCTTTTCCTGGGGGTCTGGATGGAGAGAGCGAGAGAGGGATCAGGAGAGAGAGAGAGAGAGAGCAAGAGAGGGATCAGGAGAGAGAGAGAGGGAGAGAGAGAGAGAGAGACAGAGGGACAGAGGGAGAGAGAGAGAGAGAGAGAGCGAGAGAGGGATCAGGAGAGAGAGAGAGAGAGGGATCGAGAGAGATAGCAAGAGGGAGATAGCGAGAAGGAGATAGAGATTGAAAGTTAACTACACCAGGAGAACGACAGAAGTCAAGACGCCCACACCCAAATCCAGCCCTAGTCGTCAGTTTGAAGTGAAAGACACTTTCCAAATCATATGTATAAACAGATGCGCAGTATAAGTCTAATATCATCTATATGTACAGTGCTGTGGAAAAGGAATTGCCCCCTTTTCTATGCAAAAGATGCACAAATTTGAAAAGGGGCAAATAACGGGCTGTTCCCCCCGGGAGATCAACATCTAACGGGCTGTTCCCCCCGGGAGATCAACATCTAACGGGCTGTTCCCCCCGGGAGATCAACATCTAACGGGCTGTTCCCCCCGGGAGATCAACATCTAACGGGCTGTTCCCCCGGAGATCAACATCTAACGGGCTGTTCCCCCGGGAGATCAACATCTAACGGGCTGTTCCCCGGAGATCAACATCTAACGGGCTGTTCCCCCGGGAGATCAACATCTAACGGGCTGTTCCCCCGGGAGATCAACATCTAACGGGCTGTTCCCCCGGGAGATCAACATCTAACGGGCTGTTCCCCCCGGGAGATCAACATGAGTTGAAGCTAAATGGCAGAAACTCTTATTTGTTACCATGGCGTCGACAGGCCGGCTCTCCTTCACCACGGGGTAGAAGCGGGGCGTCATGGGGGGGTCCTTCCGGTGCGGGGTGCGTGGCGTGCGGGGTGTCCGGGCACTGCGGTAGTTGGGCGAGTCAGGCACAGTAGTCGGGAGGGAGCGTGCTATTGTGGAAGGCTCGGGGGCACCGAACAGTTTGTTCGCCAAGGCGTCTACGGGAACTGAAAGATGTGAGACATAGGAGTCATGAGTGATATCTGGAATACAGTTATGGGTCATTTTAGTATCACAGCTACGTAAAGGATATGCACGTGAGTAAGACGGGTATCTTACGTGGAGGGTATTGCTATAGTTTCCAAGCTTTTCAGTGTGTGTTGCAAAAGCCATAGACCCGCTACCAACTGCTCTGCTCCATGGTGTCATCGCCCGTTCGTTCAGTGGTTGAGCTAGGCACTGGATAGGCTGCGTAACCCCTGTTTTATTGAGAGGTCTGCGTCTTGTCCGTGTCTGCCTCGTGTGTGTGTGTGTGCGTGTGTGTGTGTGTGTAGTCCGTGGTACTCACTCTGCTGGGGCTTGGGGGGTCCCGGGGGTACCTCCTGGTTGGGGTCGACAGGGGGCTCTGGGGTCAGGCAGTCAAACTCCTCTCGGCTGATCAGGTGAACCTTCTTGAAGTTCTCCACCTCTTGCTGCAGAGACAACATGGCAGAGAGCCTCAGTGAGACAGTGGTCAAACTTAATGGGCTGGTTTGTTTCCCCAGAGAGGTAGATTTGAGCCCAGTCTAAAAAATAAAAAAAACATTTTGATTCTCCATTGAAAGTGCTTTTTAGTCCAGGACTAGCCGTTATGTGTCCAGGACTAGCCGTTATGTGTCCAGGACTAGCCGTTATGTGTCCAGGACTAGCCGTTATGTGTCCAGGACTAGCCGTTATGTGTCCAGGACTAGCCGTTATGTGTCCAGGACTAGCCGTTATGTGTCCAGGACTAGCCGTTATGTGTCCAGGACTAGCCGTTATGTGTCCAGGACTAGCCGTTATGTGTCCAGGACTAGCCGTTATGTGTCCAGGACTAGCCGTTATGTGTCCAGGCGATGAACATTCAAAAAGCCAAACATTGGACCATGCCTCATTGCATGTCCAAAACATTATTTTTTTTGTTCTTCTCAAGAACCAAAACAACAAAAGCCGGAGGATATAGTTAATGGCCTGTCATCTATGATCTATGTAGCCTAATGTACCTTCTAATGGTTGGGTTATGGTTGGACACACACACACACACACACACCACACACACCAACAGGGCATGGTGACCAAGAAACTACAAGGCTATAGTAGAGCCTTCAATCTAACTGCTATTTCATCCCAGTCCATTTCAAACTAGTCTGGATGTCAACAGTTAACGATCTCCAAAACACAACAATCAACTTTCCTCGAAGACAAAACTGGTAGAAAAAAAAAAAACAGCAAAAACAACGACTACTAAACTGGAATGCTACACACAGAGCCTGCGTCCTCAACATATTTCCTATATTGGGCTCTGTTTTATCCAGGGCACATAGGACTCTGGTCAAAAGCAGAGCACCAAAATGAGGTGCCATTTTTGAAACACTTACATTTCCAGCCCCAGCCATCGCGAAGTCTAGCAAAGTTACCTCTGAAGACATTTGAAGAGTAATATATCCCCACCCCCCGAAACCCACTTAAACAGAGCCCTTAGCTAAAGCGGACGCAAGCCTTTTCCACACACCACTGGATTGGGGGTGGGGGGGGGCACGTGAACGGGCACAAAGAGCCCTGTCACAATGAGAGCAGGGACAACAAACAAACATTCAAAATGGCAACACGACCATTCTGTGGCCCGCCACATCCAGACCCACCGCGTGCTCACAGGCCTTGGGACAGAAACATCCACACTGCAGCCAGAATAGACACCTGGAACTTTTCAGAATAGCCCACTTAAGTTATATATCAGTGATGCATACAAACGATGTTGTTTTAATTTATTATTTTTGAAATAGTTTCTGGGCCTGGTGGAAGCTAGGTTAAACATGCCTAATTTAACTAAGAGATATGGAATTAGTTAGGGGAAATTGTGCTAATCACCACATTCCCATCGGCAACACTGGTAAAAAAATAATAGAAAAACAAACAAATACTAATCCCTGTGGGTTTTAACTCAATTTACCTTTCTTGATACCTGACTACGGAGTTGACGTCTCAGTGAAAGGGACTGACCTTGATGGTGGCGTACTCAGGTTCGTAGTTGTCATCCCACAGATCTGCTTCGTAGTAGTACAGGCCGTCGTTGATCACCTTCACCAGCTCGTTGGTCAGCTTAGAGCGTGACGTATGGTGGCCCGTACGGTCGCCACCCGGGTGCTTGCGCAGGTAAGGCGGCGTCTGAGTCACGATGAGGATTTTGTTAACATCGTTGTCGGCGATTTCGCAGTCCGAGTCGTCGTCGGACCAGTCGGTGAAGGTGTTCCTGCGACCATCTATCTGCTCCATCTCCTCGTCAAACATGAAGTCCAGCTCCTCGGGCTCGTCCTGCTCCTCCTTGGCTCCCGTGGCCGAGGCCTGGGCCGGGGAGACCGAGGGGATCGGGCTGGGGCCTGGCTGGGGCACCGGGGAGACAGCCTCTTCCTTCTGCTGCAACGAGGGGGTCTACCGTCAGTTAACACCCAGGGAGGAGGGAGGGAGGTATGGATGGATGACAAAACAAAGGTGGAGAGGGAGACAAGTGGAGAGAGGGCAATGTAGAGGAATGGTATATACCCCCAAATGACACCCTATTCCCTATGTAGTGCACTACTTTTGACTAGGGATCTGGTCCAAAGTAGTGCACTAAATAGGGAATAGGATGCCATTTGGGATGCAGATATTAGGTCATGAAATAGGTCTTAAGTGTCTTGAAGGAAGCCTTTATAACCATTGGGTTTTGTTGCAAGCATGACGATGCAACATTGCCCTGATATTCATATAAGCGATGGGGGAGGATAAATGTAGACCACATTAGGGATATTATACATTGTGTCATATCGTTTTGACAATTTCGCAATATTATTTTTGCGCTAGTTGGCTGTCCCCTGTACCAAAACTCCAGTATTTCCTTCATAGCTTGTCCTCCATCTTGTTTGTTTTTTTAAATTAGGGACACAATTCTGTTTTCAGCACTTCTATTTCATTGACTGATCAAAACTAATTTTCTCATGGTTCTCGTCCCTCTGCAGCAGACATATGGTGAGCAACATGTTTGGCTGAACAAATCGCAATAAAATCAGTGTTGAATCTCACAACACACATAGAAGTGTGAGAATTGCAATACATATCATATCGGCACCCAAATATCGCGATAATATCGTATTGTGAGGTTTGAATCCCCCTTCCGAACACGTTCCGTCCCTCTCCTCTCCTTCAGCTCCTCTCACCTTGGGTCGGGCCGGGGAAGGCCTGGGCCTCTTTTTCACCTCGATCCAGGACTCAGAGTCCAGGTCGGGGAGACTCGCCGACAGGCCCTTGGACATGCTCTTCAGGTTGGACACGTCCTGCTCCACCTTGGGCTGCATGGAGGCCCTGGTTGAGCCCCTGGTGGGTGTGGAGGACCGGGGAGACCCTGGAGCAGATTCTGTCGATTAGATTGACTATAGGTGATCCCTAGTCTAGACAAGCCTATAGGATGTACCATGTGGACAGACAGGTGATCATTAGACAAGCCTACAGGATGTACCATGTGGACAGACAGGTGATCATTAGACAAGCCTACAGGATGTACCATGTGGACAGAGCGGTGAGTGAGCTCACCAGATAAGCAACCCAATGGACTAAATCAGCTTTGCCTAATCAGGGTCTACTTGACACAGCAAGAGAGCCCTCGACTGAATCAGAATGAGTCCACTTCACAGTATCACACTGTATAGACCCGTTCTTAAATTATATTTTTATTTTTTTAAACTTGGGTGTCTAGGCCGGGCCCAAACTGAGCCAACATGGGAGGCTTTTAACCTTCACCAGGGTGTTGTGATGCTATAAGTGAATAGTGAGACACTAGCAAGTATACAGTGACTGTGGCTGGCTAGGCAGCGGAGTATAGCCATGTGCTTATAGAGCAACTCTGTATGGCCAAGTGTACAACCGTCTGTTTTCATAGTGAAAATACACACACACACACACAGTTAAAGTGGATGTGTGGCTGACTAGGTGGATCAATACACCTGTTTTGAGTAGCTAAATGGATAGTCACCGTCAGAACGGGTGGGTATCCGTTCTACAGCGGGTCACCGTCAGAACGGGTGGGTATCCGTTCTACAGCGGGTCACCGTCAGAACGGGTGGGTATCCGTTCTACAGCGGGTCACCGTCAGAACGGGTGGGTATCCGTTCTACAGCGGGTCACCGTCAGAACGGTTGGGTATCTGTTCTACAGCGGGTGTAGTGTAGCTGCTTTTACCTGTCTGCTCAGCGGGCGTCTGCCGGGGCACGAACTCCGGGCAGTGGATGAGCTGGGTCAGGTCGACTTGGTTGTGGTCCGGTCCCATGGAAAGACCCGGTAGAGGCCACTTCTCGGGTTCCACCTTGCGGCGGATCTTCATTTCGATGATCTCCACCTCTTTGCTACCCTTTAAAGACTAAGGGGGTAGATTTAAGAGTGTTGAGGGTATGAAACACAATTAAATAGTATCTACTCATCTATCGTTATATGCATGTGTGTTTTGTATATATATATATATATATATTTTTTTTTATTTTTTTTTTTATTTTTTTATTTATTTTTTTTTTTTTACTAAAACCACACGAGGGCAGGATTGGACTCCCTTGCTGGCCAAATCAGGCACCCTGTCTGAATGTTTGGCATCCCTGATCTAGAATATTCTCTGGCAAGTTGGAATACATTTCTGCATTACATTCAAAAAACTTCTAAAAACTTAAAAGAGGGAAAGAAACTAATGCAGGAAGTGTTTTTTGTTGTTGTCGAGAAGTCAAAACTCGTCGAAAAAGCCTTGAATTACCTACAAATTCAAAAAATCTGATGAGTTCTGACGTTAGAGAAACGTGTTTATTTCTAGAGCCATCCGCCACCTTGCTAGAAACAGCTAAGAAGGGGGACGTACGTACCTCTATGATGAGGTTGACGTCGGTGGTGAGGGCCTGCACCCTGTGGAAGCTAGCGACCAGGCCAAGAGACAGGAAGCCTTCTTGATCCATCTTCCTGCGCAGGAAGAAGTCCCGCTCCAGGTTGTCAAGGCTGAAGTAATACTCACTACGGAGAAAATGCAGGAAGTCAACATAATCAGTCTTCCTAGAATCACAACGCGTTTATTGTGAAGACATTTTCAATAGAACAAAATCTGAAGATTTTTTTGTTTGTTGGGATAGCCCTTGTCAGGGAGTACAATGATACGAGGTGGGGAAAGTGTTGAGACTAAATATTTGGCTATGTTCTCAGCTTTGTTTCGGAGTGAAAATAAATGGAATTTCAACTACAATCCGTTGTATTGGAGATGGAATTTGATCATGGAAATTGTTGGCCTATGTATGTACACCTAAATTAAGATTCCATGTTATATTCTGGGGCCAACCATATGACTAAATGTGCACGCATGAATGTCAATCCTTTTGGTTGAAACCGTCTGCTAAAACAGCATAGGTTATTTACATTATTTAAACCCTGAAAAAGACAATGACCAACGGCACTAGTTCTAATTGTGCGGTAACCAACGGCACTAGTTCTAATTGTGCGGTAACCAACGGCACTAGTTCTAATTGTGCGGTAACCAACGGCACTAGTTCTAATTGTGCGGTAACCAACGGCACTAGTTCTAATTGTGCGGTAACCAACGGCACTAGTTCTAATTGTGCGGTAACCAACGGCACTAGTTCTAATTGTGCGGTAACCAACGGCACTAGTTCTAATTGTGCGGTAACCAATGGCACTAGTTCTAATTGTGCGGTAACCAACGGCACTAGTTCTAATTGTGCGGTAACCAACGGCACTAGTTCTAATTGTGCGGTAACCAACGGCACTAGTTCTAATTGTGCGGTAACCAACGGCACTAGTTCTAATTGTGCGGTAACCAACGGCACTAGTTCTAATTGTGCGGTAACCAACGGCACTAGTTCTAATTGTGCGGTAACCAACGGCACTAGTTCTAATTGTGCGGTAACCAACGGCACTAGTTCTAATTGTGCGGTAACCAACGGCAGTACTCACATCTGCCTCTTGATGTAGTCCTTGAGCAGGTCCTGGTCAACGGAGTACAGGTCGTTGCTGCTCATGTTGTCATAGTAGTAGGTCACTGGAGCGCCAAACTTCTGGCCGTAGGCGCCGTCCTTCCCGTCGTAGGCCTTGTAGCCGTAATGGTAGTCATAGTGACCTGGCAGGAGACACGGCAGAAGTCAACCATTGCTGGGCGGCTGTCACATACCTACTAAAACAAACAAAGCTACAGAGGCAGTTTAGCAACAGCAGAGACATTTGCAGCACAGCTGTTGAGCCTAGGAAGGCGTGTGAATACACTCTAAAAATCAGAGCAAGCTGACAGAGCTAGAGAGTAAATATTTGTCTAAAGATCAGCAGAGAGAGAATTTAAATATGGCATCCTGTCAGGAAAACGTTGTTAGATTGCTGAAACGGTGTGTTCCTGTGGGGGGTAAAACTCAAGACAGAGGGATCTCGGCCTAGTAAGAAGGAGAGGAACGGCAGGTTTCATAATGACAGTGGGTGGGTCTGCTCTACTCCCCTTGTTCCTCCCCCTCTCTCCTCAAATGAAAGGGGTGGGGGGGCAGTGTTTTCCTGTGGCGAAGCCAGAGGGGAGAGGCTGGTGGCTAGAAAAAGCAAGACCAGGCAACCTGCCTCCACCCGTGGCACTGAGGGAATCACAGGACTCGCCGAGCACTATACCACACTCTGGTTGTTATGGGATTGTGTTGTTTTTACTGTATCCTTAGCGGGGCCAGATCAGGGTTTACATAGGACAAAGGCAAAGCCATGAGCACAGACACAGAGAGAGACAGAGAGCCTCGGAACCACACAAATGAAAATAATTATGTATTTTAAGACTTCAGTACTAAAAACAGACACCTGAAATGGAGTTTTAAATCTTTGCTAGTGTAATGCGTTACATTCTACGCCCGACTTCTCAATAAATATGCTATTAGGTCATCGCTGTTCTTCAATCACTTAAGACCGTGGCTCTCTCATCCAACTAGATACGATACCATATCTGTTCATTTCCACGGAGAGCTTACCTCTGCTGCTGCCTCCTCTGCCTCGTCCCCGTCCCCTGCCCCTGCCACGACCACGCCCCCGGAACCCGGCACGGAAGGGAGCACCCTCACTCTTCACGCTGGACACCTCATCATGGTCCTCGCGGCATTCACGCTCGTACTTCCCGCTGTGCCAGTCTGAGAAATAAAAATGTTTTTTTTTTTTTTTTTTTTTTTTAAAGTCAAACTTAAGTTTGTTTTAAAGTATCCCTATATATTTCTGTTATTACGGTGCTATCAGTCTGTTGTTAGTACGCCTGCGCGGGAGTGTTACTGGAGATGGACCTGACCTGAGTGCTATGGCAACCTGAGTGCTATGGCAACCTGAGTGCTATGGCAACCTGAGTGCTACGGCAACCTGAGTGCTATGGCAACCTGAGTGCTGTGGAAATACGGTTTAGTAAAACGAACTGGAACATAGTCGTAGCACTCAAAACACACAAAAATAAATTTAAATGTCAAATGTTGACCACTTTATAAAGACAAACCAAGCCTTGTTCCGGCAGAGTCAAATTATTATATATTACATTTAGCATTTAGACCATACAAATGTTAAATTACTGTATAAAACGGATGTCTCACTTCATATATAAAATTTAAAAAAGTTAAAATATACACATTATATATTCATTTATATGAATTCACAAATCAAATTATTTGCTTTGCCATTATAGTAGTTGGGGTTCGGTTCAAACATGGTGAATCGAATCACGGGAATCAAAATGATCATTTGTGAATTGTGAACAGTCAAAAAGAATAAATGGTTAGCTGTAGCATACCTTTTGGATTGTGTCGCTGCAAAACTTATTTTGCGTAAATACTTTATTTGGACATTCAATTTATGGGACATTGCAACTCTAGATCCTAGTCCGCTTGAAGTTAACACTTCTAAGGTAAGATATAGGACTAAGATACAGGGTCCTTTAAAATAATCAGAACGTGCAGTACAGAAACACCACAAGGGTACACCCTTTTAAAAATATTTTCTCATTATTGTGTACTTAATGTGGACTTTCACCTATTAATTTGGTGGTGGTGCACATATAGCCTATAACCTGTTTTAGAGAAATGTAATCATCGAATATTGTACATCACTTTCATTGTGTGTTTATATGTCCCCTTTAGTTATCCCACGGTTCTGACTTGGAGAACACTAAGAATGGCCCATGTTATGAATTCTGTCTCTGTACATTTAAAAAGTGCTAAACAAATAGTTACATTGACTAACGTTACGTCCAGCCTAGCTCGCTCATTAACGTCTCAATCGAAATTACAAATTGTCTCGTATCCGCTCATCGTCCCATTATTCCATAGTTTGTACATCTCAATTGTCAGCAGAAACTACATTTGTTTAAAACAAGTCCGCCATATCAACTATGTTTTTTTTTTTTAAAGGCAGTTAATGAGGCTGAATGAACTGTCGCTGCCAGACAAGGCTCCACTGATAACCAGGTGTAGCAGTGTTAAGGATTCACTCCATGTTGCTGTAAAGAAAGCTCTGCTGTTGGGACAGGTTTATGTCGGCCCTAACAGTTTGTGGGCACCGTTTGTTACCGTTATAGTGCAATTAATGTATTGTTTAGTGTTGTGTAGAGTAGAGGATTTGCTGGCATGCACCCCAAATTTTGTATTTTCTTTGTCCCCAACAGGATTTATATGCTAAAATCACCACTGCACCTATCCATCCCCCTTTGGCCCCATTTATATGCTAAAATCACCACTGCACCTATCCATCCCCCTTTGGCCCCATTTATATGCTAAAATCCCCTCTGCACCTATCCATCCCCCTTTGGCCCCATTTATATGCTAAAATCACCACTGCACCTATCCATCCCCCTTTGGCCCCATTTATATGCTAAAATCACCACTGCACCTATCCATCCCCTTTGGCCCCATTTATATGCTAAAATCACCACTGCACCTATCCATCCCCCTTTGGCCCCATTTATATGCTAAAATCACCACTGCACCTATCCATCCATCAGTCAGATTTAATGCACTACAATGCCTTCAGAAAGTATTCACACCTCTTGACTTAAAATAGAGTTAAGTGTTTTTTTTTTTTTTTTCACAGCAATCTACACAAAACACGAATGTCAACACGGAAGATCCTTTATCACGTGTAAAAAAATTAAAAAATAAACATTTAAAAAAAAAAGAAGATTAAATACAAATAAATAAAAACTATTTGGATTACATAAGTATTCAACCCCCTAAGTCAATACATGTTAGAATTACCTTTGGCAACGATTACAGCTGTGAGTCTTTGTGTGTGTGTGTGTGTGTGTGTGTGTGTATATATATATATATATATATATTTTATTGATTTATTTAACTGGGACCAGACCACATCCAGGTCAAGTTCTCCCCTATCACCGCATTTTAAAGTCACCATTGGCCTCAGTGAAATCCCTGAACAGTTTCCTTTGAAATTCACTGCTGGACTGAGAGACCTTACAGATAATTGTATGAGTGGGGTACAGAGATGAGCTGGTCAATCAAAAATCACATGAACCACATATTGCACACGGAATGAGTCGATGCAACTTATTGTGTGACTTGTTAAGCACATTTGTACTCCTGACCTGATTTAGGCTCGCCATACCAAAGAGGTTAAAAACTTATGGACTAACATGTCAGCTTTTCATTTGTAAAAATAAATGTCTAAAAACACAATTCCACTTGGGGTACTGTGTGTAGATCAATGCCCCCCACAAAAAAATCTCAATTTAATCTATATTAAATTCAGGCTGTATCAAATGTAAATGTAGAAAAAGTAAAGGAGTGTGAATATTTTCTGAAGGGAAGACTGAACAGGGTGCTATAGTAGTGCACTATATAGGGAACAGGGTGCTATAGTAGTGCACTATATAGGGAATAGGGTGCTATAGTAGTGCACTATATAGGGAATAGGGTGCTATAGTAGTGGACTATACAGGGAATAGTAGTGCACTAGGAGCCATATGGTACCCAACCAGGCTGACATAAGGGGTCAGGCTGGCGCTGGGTGATGTCAGTCACCTCGGAGGTCGTTCCTGTTGTTGGGGGGCATCCTGGGAACCTCGTTCTGGCGGGTGTTGTTCCTGGATGCAGAGCGCTCTCTGGGCCCCTCGGACTTCACCTCCATCATCAACGGCACCCACTTGTGCTTGTTCCCTACACACACACACACACACACACACACGTTAGAGCGGCACCTGTCTGTCACATTTACACAATACCAAGTGTTGATTAGTGTCAGACCAAGCGTGAGATGCAGGCAGACCGGGATAGTAGGAAACTAGTTGATGTTGCGAGGGGGGGGGGACGACAGAGCAGCACTGAACAAGCGCTGTAACTTCTCCCAGTGGGCCTATTAGGTTTCACCTCTGGAACTCTAAACCCTATTGAGAAATCTGATAAAGACACGGACAATTAAAATAAACACCTCACGTTTTACTGTCTTCTGCACAAACTAATCTGTTTTGTAATGCTGGAACAGTGCCACCCCCACACAAACTAATCCGTTTTGTAATGCTGGAATAGTGCCCCCCCCACACAAACTAATCCGTTTTGTAATTGCTGGAATAGTGCCCCCCCCCATGTTTTATTCAGCCAGGGGTGTAGTTCCCTCGCTGGCCAGTTGGCGGTGTCAGTGCTCTGTTAGTGGAGTGTGCTCGAGGGCAGGGGACTAGAGCGAGCACGTTGGACTGTGGCGATTCTCACCTACACCGTCAGCAGATAGGCACAGGGCCACGTCACTCTTGACAGTGCACTCTGGGAGAGTAAGAGTGACGTGGCCCTGTCTGCTGAAGGGGGTAGGTGAGAGAATAACAAATCATATTTATTTCTCCAAATACATGTGCTGCAAAGTTATATATATATATATATATATATCCACATATAGTATGTACACAAGCTATAAACACTACAGACGGCACTATGAACACTGAAGCTATAAACACTACAGACTGCACTATAAATTACATTACAACTATGTGTAGAGATTAGGGTTGTGATGCTCATTTAGGAATTTTGGGTGACATTTTTTGGTCAGCCAAATGACTACAGTCACAGGAATAACCATATATCTCTCGTGTGTGAAGAAGCAGGATGGTTGCAGGTCCTGAGCTGGCGTGGTTACACGTGGTCTGTGGTTGTAAGGCCGGTTGGACGTACTGCCAAATTCTCTAAAACGACATTGGAGGGGTCTTATGGAAGAGAAAATGAACATTTAATTCTCTGGCAACAGCTCTGGTGGACATTCCTGTAGTCAGCTTGCCAATTCCACGCTCCCTCAAAACACGAGACAGGTGGCATTGTGTTGTGTGACAAAACTGCATATTTTCGAGCGGCCTTTTATTGTCCCCAGCACAAGGTGCACCTGTGTAATGATCATGCCGTTTAATCTGCTTCTTGATATGCCACACCTGTCAGGTGGATGGATTATCTTGGCAAGAAAGAACTGTTCACTAACAGGGATGTAAACAAATCGGTGCACATTTTGAGAGAAATATATATTTTTTTTTTGTGCGTTTGGAACAATTCTGGGTAATTTTATTTCAGCTCGTTAAAACCAACACTTTACATGTTGCATTTATATAAAAGGGAGGGATGGATAAAGGGAGGGAGATCGCGAGAAACAAAAAGAGCATTGCAGAGCCCGAAAGAGGAACACACACACACACACACACAGACACACACACAGACACAGACTGTCAGTGGCAGAGGTCTAAGGCAGTGCTGAGTGTAGTTGTAGGATGAAAGTGCAGGGTGCAAAGTCCAAGTAGGAAGATAAACGTGGACCAGGTGGGCGGTTGGTGAGGGCCACAGCGCGGGGGGAGGGGTGACAGGAGGTTTTGGTTGCGATTGACCTGAACCGTTTGCCCGAAGGGAAACTTTTGAAGACAGGGTGCTCGGGGGTGAAAAGGAAGGGAGGAATAAGAGCATTGCAGGGCCAGAAAGAGGCAAGTTTCTCGCTCTCCCTCTAGTGAGTCAGGAAAAACCTCATTCCGAAGGTCAGAAAACACTCGCTGGCTGGCAGACTGGTGGAATTTCAACCCTTAGTTACTGCCAAAACATCTCCCTGCCTGCATCGCCTCAGTGAGGGTTAGACCCGGAGTAGTAGTCACTACAAAGCCAGACTGGGACCTGCACCATGCAAAACATTTAGTAAACACAATTCATTTTCCTCAAGTGGAAATGGATCTTCCTACATTGTTTAGGCCTACAGCATGAGTGTCAATTAACATATAACGACAGCTTTTCCGAATACTGTTAATCAAGTCACGACATCATTGATGTTAACACAATGACTGGCTATTTGTTATAGTTTGTGTGTTCAGACAAACACTTGTTCTGTGTAAAAGCCCTAAGGTCGGATGTCCTACCGTCTGTTTACCCTGAGCCCTGTAAAAACTTCTTCAAGGGGAATTCCACCACTTTTTAACCTCATATTCACCACCTCCAGTGTCTACATATGTGAAAATGCACTTTTCATACACTCTGTAGTTTAGTTAAAAATATATATTTTTAAAGAGGTCAAAAGTCACCCACCTTTTTTCTTCTGTCCATTCTTCTGAGAGTCGTCGTCTCCGTTCTTCTCCTCTCCAGAGTCGTCCGACTTGGCCTTCTGGTTCTCCTTGCTTTCTTCGTTGGTGTCACGTTTCTCTTTCCACTCTTTCTTAACCACGGGCTTCTTAGGGGCCTGGGGAGTAGGTTAACACAAGGTACAATATTTCCAGCAGGGTTTTTTAAAATTTATTTTCTTCCTCTTCCAACAACCAGGTTTAGGAGCATCACTTAGTGTGCATTCCTAATGGCACCTTGTTCTCGATGTGGTCCCCGGTCAAAAGTAACGCAATAAATAGGAAATAAGGAGCCGTTTGAGACTAACATTAAGGTTACAGGTCACAGGTCACCTACAGTACACCGAGGAGAAACCACACGAAACCATTCATTCCAATGATTTACAGTGAGAAAAACAACACTACTTGAGAATATTTGTCAACAAATATTACATTTTGACGTTAGCGTAGCTGTGTGTGTGTGTGTGTGGGGGGAGACCCGGGACCCGAATGCCCCGGGACATTTTAGATTCTGACTGTCACGTTTAAAAAAAAATATATTTTGATGATTGTTCGTTCTCAAAGATGATCTCAGAGGAGAAAGAAAATGAAAAAAAGATTGTATATAAAAATATATTGGAGCAATTTAAAATATGGTTTTAGTCGTTTACGGTTTACACTGAAAATGTTTCACAATTTTGAAAATGTATTGGCGGCAACAATTTAAACAGTAGCAGTGCGCCATTGCTGCTAGATGCATATAGGGGAAACACTGCATTATAAATCAAGTTGGTAGCAGCATGTGAAAAACAGTTTGGAAATCTGTTGCAGCTCAAGTTGACGACAAAGCCCATAATGCAATGCTCGCTCTCTGGGCTGGCTAGCTAGCTGTACTACATGACCAGGTAGTGGTTGGTCCCCCCCTTCGCTGCTAGAACAGCCTTCTGGGAAGGCTTTCCACTAGATGTTGGATCATTGCTGCTAGAACAGCCTCCACTCTTCTGGGAAGGCTTTCCACTAGATGTTGGATCATTGCTGCGGGGCCTTGCTTCCATTCAGCCACAAGATTATTAGTGAGGATGGGCACTGATGTTGAGCGGTCAGACCTGGCTTGCAATCGGAGTTCCAATTCATTCCAAAGGTGTTCAATGGGGTTGAGGTCGGGGCTCTGTGCAGGCCAGTCGAGTTCTTCCACACCGATCTCAACAAACCATTACTCTATGGACCTCGCTTTGTGCATGGGGGCTTTGTCATGCTGAAACAGGAAAGGGCCTTCCCCAAACTTGCCACAAAGTTGGAATAACAGAATCTTTTAGAATGACATTGTATGCTGTAGCATTACGATTTCCCTTCACTAGAACTAAGGGCCCTAGCCTGAACCATGAAAAACAGCCCCAGACCATTATTCCTTCTCCACCAAACTTTACAGTTGGCACTGTGCATTGGGGTAGGTAGTGTTCTCCTGGAATCTGCCTACCACTTCGCGGCTGAGCCGTTGTTGCTCCTAGACGTTTCCACTTCACAATAACATCACTTACAGTTGACCAGGGGAAAGCTCTAGTAGGGCAGAAATTTGACGAACTGACTTGTTGGAAAGGTGGCATCCTATGACAGTGCCACGTTGAAAGTCACTGAGCTCTTCAGTAAGGCCATTCTACTGCCAGTGTTTGTCTATGGAGATTGCATGGCTATTTGCTCATGGTGTGGCTGAAGTAGGCGTATCTACTAATTGGAAGGGATGTCCATATACAGTGTGTTGCTAGCTAGATACACTATGTTGTGTATGTTACTACATTGTGTGTAGCAGCTAGCTAGCTAGCTAGCTGCTACACACAATACAAAAGTCAATATCAGCATGAGAAGTAGCCAGCTAGTTGTAAAATCTCCTATATACAAACTGCACTATCAATTTAGGAGTCCACAATCTCACCATGTGCTTCGCAGTGGAGTCTGCCGTTTGTGACACACACACACACACACGTGATTCTCTCCCCTCCCCCGTGAGAGAGCACCATTGAGCTGGATAGCACGGGATAGGGAAGAAAAATAATCACATTGCATGATGGGGATCTAAATGATTTTAAAATATTAGCATGACAATCGGTCTCCAATTGGATGGAAACGTAGCTAACATGGGAGAAGTTGTGATTCACCCCGTGTGGTACTCTTAAAAAGTACAACACGAGGAAAAGAAACCAACAAAGAAATACAGTTCTAATTCCTTCTTGTTCTGGGACACAACCTGTCCTGGGGGTTACGATTAGTGAGTAGGGCTGGGCGATATTTCCGATCGGGTCAGCCGCCGCCGATGGTTATGTGATGTGACAGACTATGGTTTAGCTTATTTGAACATTACGTTTTAAAAAAAACAGAGTCTGGCAGGACAGAACACATTCAAACCGCGTCTCAGATTTTTAAGCAAATTTAAGTCAAGATTGAGACTGGGCCACACTCAGGGAACGGCAACGCCTCTTGGGAGCTATTCTGGTGCGTCTTTAGTATAAAAATGGCTTAATTGTTCAGATGAAAAATTTAACTACCTCAGGGTTTAGACATTCAGAAGACTGAGGTGGATTATCCTGAATGGTCCCGTCTGTTTAATTTAATACATTTTTAGATTTAATTTATGCGACATGCTCATTTTCATTATAATGTTGAAGAAATACGTTCCTAGCGTGTGCGGAACATGTTTTGCTAGCCAGCAAGCTAACATTTATTTAAAAAATATATATATATTTGTTTGGCTACAGTTATGGGAACCTGTTTGCAATCCCTTTAGCGTTGCCAGCTAGCTCGCTAGCTAGCTACAGAGGTTTTGCTACTGCCGTCAAGTTGTGTCATCATATTTAGCCTGATCCACCATTTGCAGTATGCATACTGGGCATTTGAATATAGTGCAGGGAAAAGGGGGAATCCACTATGTGGATATGACAGACACATTTAAACCTAAAGTTTAGACACACGCGTGTTCGGAATTCCAAGATCAGAATAGAAAAACAGCATTAAACTGCCAAGTCTTGACATGGCCAGAAAGCTGCCGAGAGACAGTTGCAGATCCTGTGTTTAATCACCTCTGCTCAATTAGTCATGCAGTGTGTCCATTTGAGACGTAAGTCAAATTAAAATGCAAGTTTAGTTCACTTGGGATGTTTGAGCTCACCTCGCTAAGTTAAATAACTTCTATCAGGGGGCACTTTGCATAGGAAGACCATGCAAAGCATTCAGTTGAAGGGTTCGTTTGGCAAGACGAGGTGCCTAGTCATTTCTCCCACTTGTACTACACGCATTTCAAAATGTCGTTTTTTTTCTCTTCTTCTTCTTCTCTCCCTTTTTCTTCATGTCGCAAAAAAAAAATGAAAGTAATCCACACAACAAACAACAACAAAACCAGTCAGATAGTGAGCAGAGACACCCCTAACAACGCACTGGAATAGGCATGTCCATTCAAATGTGTTAGATAACTCACTCGCTATACAAACCTTTGTAAATCTCATTCAAATAGAAGAACTGTATACTTTCCTGTATTTGAACAGGAACCAGAATAGAGCTGTTAACATTAGTAAGTATGAATGAGCAAACTAACGGAAAACCAATAGCCTAAAATGGGAAGTTAACGTCCACTGAGCACTCTGAAAAACTAATATAATGCTAATTTTCTTGTGTGGCCACAGCAAAGCGGATACCAATTTCTGAAGAAATACATGATTCCTTTTGTGCGATTGGAAGTTAAATCGAAACCACTCATCAAGCTTTCCAATGGCTATGTTCACCCTACCAGCAGGCCGTTCCACCATCATACTCCGTCTGGACATCCACAAAGTTTACGGTTGGACCTAAACCATTCTCATGCTGGGTCTCCATAGTTCTGTTCAACCCAGGAGTTTAAAAAAAAAAAATCAGGGTCCATGCAACCATCTCGTCAATTATTATTATAATAAACTCCCAAGCAAGCTTTTTGATTGGTTAACGTCCCCCCCCACTATACTCCTACGGAGTATCCTTTTGGTTCAGGTCATTCAGGTTCTACGGAAGCCAGGAGGCCGTGGAGGCTCCTAGACCAGGCTGCTTCAGGTCCATGTGAAGGGTGAACTTACTGGGGATCTCCGTGGGGAGCTCACCTCTCTGACCTGCCTGACAGGCATGGGGCATGACACAATCCCAGTCACAACTTCAATCTGAGCACAGGGGGGACAGAAGGGAAGGTATTTTAGGATAAGGGCGCAATCCCAATTACAGGATTGCGTCCTGGATGAAAATATATATATATTTTTTTTTTAAATGCCATTTCAAACAACACACACACACACACACAGACAATGATAGATGATGATGGTGTATAGACGTGTGTTGCAATACCATGTAGCTGAAATGTGTATTGAAAATTGTATGGAATTCATCATTGTTATGAGACTCCTTCTGACATGTCATCGAAAACTAACAGAGCAAGAATGCCGATTCATTCTATAGAATTTGTTGACCTTATATGGACAGAATTCTACAGAAAACATTCTCATTTTACAGGCATGATTCTAAAGAGTACACAAAACACCACAGAATGAGAATAAAGGTTTGGTGTCTGGGGAGGGTTGTGATAGTTGAGGTGTGGCATTCTACATTCAGGCCCTCCACCCAACACAAACCTAACCACTGAGTACACAACCTTTAAGGGTTAACCTCAAATCCAACAAATTCTAGAAAAAAAAAAAAAAAAAAAAATCACCTTAAAAATAACTGAACAATTCTCATAGGAAATTGTGGGCAGTGAAGTTGTCTTGTCAAAAAGATACAATGGCCCTTGGGGACATAGTAATGACAATACTAAAGCTTTAGTTTCATTGCAGTACTGAACCAAAACCTTCACAGCCTTTCTGGGAAAAACAGCCAACCTAATTTCAAAAAGCTTTAAAAAGTACAAAAAATATCCAATTCTGATACCTCATTTTTCAAGTAACTGACTGATTTAGCAACGTTTGGAAAAGTTTGGTCGCCGACAACCCCCCAGAATAGCAGCAGAGGTCCGTGGGTTATTGTGGGGATCCCTAAAAGGACATCCCATCTATAGGGACCCGTCCAGGCCTGGTTATTCCTAGCCCTGCTCTGACCTACATCTCCTCAGGCCTGCGCTAGCCTGGCAGAACGTACGTAGCAGCCGCTCCTTGCCTCACACCCCCCCCATCCCACCTGTCTAAAAAAGGGGTTTATACTCCGGTCACTCTGCCAGTGAGGAACTATCTCCCCGATCCCAGTTGTCAGAAATAGCCTGCAGGGTTATGCTACTGTAAGAGGTCACAAATGAGTTGCATCCGCCATCCGTGGTACCCAGCACCTGAGGGAAATGAAGGTTGGATCATATGGATGCCTCAGCTGACTGCACTGCTACAGCTCAGAGTCCCTCTACCAGTCTCAGATGTGTATTTAAGCCTGCAGTGCTGTCTTGGAGTTCATGTTTGCCCTCAAGTCGATCTCTCGGGGTGGGGGTGGGGGTCCTATACCTCTCGGGAAGGGGCAGGAAGAGGGGATTTTTTTCTGGGAAGGGGAAAGAGGGGCATTTTTCTAACTGCAGGGCCATAGTCAAGTGTGCTCTCAAAATAGACTATTTTCTTACACTATGTAGAGAATAGGTTGCCATTTAGGACAACCCAATCATGCTATGAACAGCCTCAAGTAGTCCCACTGTGTAGCCACCTAAGAGACAAAAGAGCCAGTCGAGTCACTTGTTTGAAAGCGTTCTACAATTACACACCCCCCACCACCACCACCACAAAACACCCACGGCAGCGTCATAATCAGGGGGGGATATAGAGAGCCAACTTTATTTACGTCTCATCCTCCTAGTGACTATTCTCCTCTCCTGTGTTGTTCCTCAAACTCTGCTTTTTCCCCACCAATGAGGTGTAAGAACACATCTCCTGCTCTAAGAGGTATCAAACTCTGCATCTCCGCCTAGCCTGCACACTGTTGTTTCCCCACCAATGAGGAATAAGAACACGCCTTCTGCTCTACGAGGTATTATTCATTGATAAGTCAAAGTGATTGGTTGAGGCTGTCTGTCTGTAGAGAGAGGTCCAGTAAACCTTCTGAATAAACAAGAGCTGTGTGTTCTCTAGTCTCCAAAACCCGACCCTGGGCAACAGCAGTAACTAGGATCTAGTTTCAATGACGGGACTCGTTCGTCAACTTGGGATAAGAAAAATATATTTATTCTGGGGTTGGGGTTTCTCTTCAGACAGACAACACTCTCAAACAAATAACGAGGCAGACATGCCAGAAAGTTGCGATTTCAAAACCCAAGTTTGCAGGAAAAATGTTAGTTTAAGTGGTTTAAGTGAAGGTCGTTGATGCCAACCAGCCACCTGTGAAATACACTCTATAAAAACAGCAACTCCTTGATCTCCATCTTGCTAGCTACTATTTAATTCAAGCGGATAAAGGTGGTTCCTCTATGCCAAGCTTACCTTCTGTTACGTACAGATGTTTTGAGACAAACTTCTTCAGGGAAACCTGATATCTAAGAGAGGCTGTGTGTTCACTACTACAGCAAACAGTACCCTACTTAACTGGCCACCGGTGTGTGTGTGTGTGTCTGTCTGTGTTTGTGTGTGTGTGTCTGTGTGTCTGTCTGTGAGCAGATCTCCGGGCGCTGAATTACCTGCGTCTCTTTAGTTGCGATCTCCCCTGGTGTTGGCCAGTTCATAGCATCTCCAAAATCCCCAACCTAAAAAAAAAAGAATAAAAAACATCCAAGGAATGTAACACTGTTTAGAGAGTTTGTCCCGAATGGGAACCTAACCCCTATATAGTGCACTACTATAGCACCCTATTCCCTATATAGTGCAATACTTTTGACCAAGCCCCATAGGGACAGAGAGAAAAAGACCGAGGGGGCCCCATAGGGACAGAGAGAGAGAGAGAGACCGAGGGGGCCCCATAGGGACAGAGAGAGAGAGAGAGACCGAGGGGGCCCCATAGGGACAGAGAGAGAGAGAGAGAAAGACCGAGGGGGCCCCATAGGGACAGAGAGAGAGAGATCGAGAAAGACAGAGGGGGCCCCATAGGGACAGAGAGAGAGAGAGAAAGACCGAGGGGGCCCCATAGGGGGCCCCATAGGGACAGAGAGAGAGAGAGACCGAGGGGGCCCCATAGGGACAGAGAGAGAGAGAGAGACCGAGGGGGCCCCATAGGGACAGAGAGAGAGAGAGCGAGAAAGACCGAGGGGGCCCCATAGGGAGAGAGAGAGAGAGAGAGAGAGAGAGAGAAAGGGACCGAGACCGGGGGCCCCATAGGGACAGAGAGAGAGAGAGAGAGAAAGACAGAGGGGGCCCCATAGGGACAGAGAGAGAGAAAGACCGAGGGGGCCCCATAGGGACAGAGAGAGAAAGACAGAGGGGGCCCCATAGGGACAGAGAGAGAGAGAGAGAGAAAGACCGAGGGGGCCCCATAGGGACAGAGAGAGAGCGAGAAAGAGGGGGCCCCATAGGGACAGAGAGAGAGAGAGAGAGAAAGACCGAGGGGGCCCCATAGGGACAGAGAGAGAGAAGACCGAGGGGGCCCCATAGGGACAGAGAGAGAGAGAGAGAAAGACCGAGGGGGCCCCATAGGGGATAGAGAGAGAGAGAAAGACCGAGGGGGCCCCATAGGGACAGAGGGGGCCCCAGAGAAAGACCGAGGGGGCCCCAATAGGGACAGAGAGAAAGACCGAGGGGGCCCCATAGGGACAGAGAGAGAGAGGGCCCCATAGGGACAGAGAGAAAGACCAAGGGGGCCCCATAGGGACAGAGAGAGAGAGAGAGAGGGAGAGAGAGAAAGACCGAGGGGGCCCCATAGGGACAGAGAGAGAGAGAGAGACCGAGGGGGCCCCATAGGGACAGAGAGAGAGAGAGAGAGAGAGACCGAGGGGGCCCCATAGGGACAGGAGAGAGAGAGAGAGAGAGAGAGACCGAGGGGGCCCCATAGGGACAGAGAGAGAGAGAGCGAGAAAGACCGAGGGGGCCCCATAGGGACAGAGAGAGAGAGAGAGAGAGAAAGACCGGGGGGGGGCCCCATAGGGACAGAGAGAGAGGGGAGAGGGAAAGAGAGAGAGGGGCCCCATAGGGACAGAGAGAGAGAGAAAGACCGAGGGGGCCCCATAGGGACAGAGAGAGAGAGAGAAAGACCGAGGGGGCCCCATAGGGACAGAGAGAGAGAGAGAGAGAGGGGGCCCCATAGGGAGAGAAAGACCGAGGGGGCCCCATAGGGACAGAGAGAGAGAGGGGGAGGGAAAGAAAGAGGGGGCCCCATAGGGACAGACAGAGAAAGAGAGGGGGCCCCATAGGGACAGAGAGAAAGACCGAGGGGGCCCCATAGGGACAGAGAGAAAGACCGAGGGGGCCCCATAGGGACAGAGAGAAAGACCGAGGGGGCCCCATAGGGACAGAGAGAAAGACCGAGGGGGCCCCATAGGGACAGAGAGAAAGACCGAGGGGGCCCCATAGGGACAGAGAGAAAGACCGAGGGGGCCCCATAGGGACAGAGAGAGAGAAAGACAAACATGACTTCATGCTGATCATATTAAAGCTCCACAACATCAATCAACAGGGTGTGGTCCAGAATAGGTCCTATTGTACAACAAAGGGAGAGAAAAAAACATCCAAAACGGTGTGAATGAAGTACTTTAGAGGTTTCTAATAATTTGCATACCAGGAAGCATGGCCTGTTTCTAAATACACACACAGGCAATGGATTGGCCAGCAGTAGGTGGATTGTTACCTTTCCTCCTCTCCGAGGCCGGGGATTTGGGGCCTTCACCACCTTGGCCGGGCCTGTTGTGGGCGGCAGCTCTGTAGAAACAACAAAAAAAGATGGACATCACAATCAAGGGCTGCCTTGTACAGCCATCAATAAAGATGTCTACTTAACCTCTTGGTTGCGTCCCAAACAGCACCTCGTTCTCTATGGGGCGGCAGGGTAGCCTAGTGGTTAGAGCATTGGACTAGTAACCGAAAGGTTTCATGTTCAAATCCCCGAGCTGACAAGGTACAAAATCTGTCGTTCTGCCCCTGAACAAGGCAGTTAACCCACTGTTCCCAGGCCGTCATTGAAAATAAGAATTTGTTCTTAACTGACTTGCCTGGTTAAATAAAGGTTAAACATTTAAAAAAAATAATAATGTAGTACTCTACTGTGGATCAAAACCTTACGGGCTCTGGACAACAGTAACGCAATGTATAGGGACCGAGGTGACATTTGGGAAGCAGACCTGGGTCGTCGTTAGGATTTAACGAGTCTCCTAAAAATGAACTAATAACTCCACACGGAGCCATGTATTCATATTTTTTTTTTATCCCCATCAATTCTACTAGCAGAGCAAACTAGGAATACGTTGTGGCTCATGGCGGAAACACCAATGGCTCATGGCGTTGGCAGAGGGAACGCCTTCCGGGTCAAAGCGAGTCACGGGCTCACAAATGGCTCCCTATACTCTCCCTTGAGTGGACCACTTATTCTCCATTTAAAAAATAAAAAAAAGGCTAATTCTGTGCACAAAATGCAACACTCACTAAAAATGTACAGTACCAGTCAACACCTGCTCATTTAAAGGTTTTTCCTTTTTAAGATGTCCTACATTGTAGAACAATAGTGAAGACAAAACTATGAAATAAGGAATCGTGTAAAAAACCAGTCAAAATATATTTTATATTAATATAATATATAAGTACCCTTTGCCTTGATGACAACTTTGCACACGCTTAGTGGCCATTATTGAGCCTGTCTGATCTCATTTAGGAGGTTATAACAGCCCATTATTGAGCCTGTCTGATATCTCATTTAGGAAGTTATTACATCACATTATGAAGCTGCTAAACCTTCAGTCCTCTAAAGTTCTCCATAGGTCAAAGGTTAAAAGTAGTGTACTATATAGGGTATAAGGTGCCATTTCAAATCAAATTGTATTTGTCATGTGCCAAATACAATGTGTAGTAGACTTGTGAAATGCTTACGGACAAGCCCGTAACACTTATTTTTCATAAAACCGCATTGTTGGTTAAGTAAAAAATAAAAAATGTAAACAAATAGTTAAAGAGCAGCATTAAAATAACAGTAGCGAGACTGTATACAGGTGGTACCGGTACAGAGTCAATGTGGAGGCTATATACAGGGGGTACCGGTACAGAGTCAATGTGGAGACTATATACAGGGTGTACCGGTACAGAGTCAATGTGGAGGCTATATACAGGGTGTACCGGTACAGAGTCAATGTGGAGACTATATACAGGGTGTACCGGTACAGAGTCAATGTGGAGGCTATATACAGGGTGTACCGGTACAGAGTCAATGTGGAGGCTATATACAGGGTGTACCGGTACAGAGTCAATGTGGAGACTATATACAGGGGGTACCGGTACAGAGTCAATGTGGAGGCTATATACAGGGTGTACCGGTACAGAGTCAATGTGGAGGCTATATACAGGGTGGTACAGGTACAGAGTCAATGTGGAGGCTATATACAGAGTGGTACAGGTACAGAGTCAATGTGCAGACTATATACAGGGGGTACCGGTACAGAGTCAATGTGCAGACCATATACAGGGTGTACCGGTACAGAGTCAATGTGGAGGTCATATACAGGGTGTACCGGTACAGAGTCAATGTGGAGGCTATATACAGGGTGGTACAGGTACAGAGTCAATGTGGAGGCTATATACAGGGTGTACCGGTACAGAGTCAATGTGCAGACCATATACAGGGTGTACCGGTACAGAGTCAATGTGGAGGTCATATACAGGGTGTACCGGTACAGAGTCAATGTGGAGGCTATATACAGGGGTACCGGTACAGAGTCAATGTGGAGGTATATACAGGGGTGTACCGGTACAGAGTCAATGTGGAGGCTATATACAGGGGTACCGGTACAGAGTCAATGTGGAGACTATATACAGGGTGTACCGGTACAGAGTCAATGTGGAGGCTATATACAGGGTGTACCGGTACAGAGTCAATGTGGAGGCTATATACAGGGGGTGTACCGGTACAGAGTCAATGTGGAGACTATATACAGGGGGTACCGGTACAGAGTCAATGTGGAGGTATATACAGGGTGTACCGGTACAGAGTCAATGTGGAGGCTATATACAGGGTGGTACAGGTACAGAGTCAATGTGGAGACTATATACAGGGGTACCGGTACAGAGTCAATGTGCAGACCATATACAGGGGGTACCGGTACAGAGTCAATGTGGAGGTCATATACAGGGGTGTACCGGTACAGAGTCAATCAATGTGGAGGCTATATACAGGGGTACCGGTACAGAGTCAATGTGGAGGCTATATACAGGGTGTACCGGTACAGAGTCAATGTGGAGGCTATATACAGGGTGTACCGGTACAGAGTCAATGTGGAGACTATATACAGGGGGTACCGGTACAGAGTCAATGTGGAGGCTATATACAGGGGGTACCGGTACAGAGTCAATGTGGAGGTCATATACAGGGTGTACCGGTACAGAGTCAATGCAATGTGGAGGCTATATACAGGGGTACCGGTACAGAGTCAATGTGGAGACTATATACAGGGGGTACCGGTACAGAGTCAATGTGGAGGCTATATACACAGGGGGTACCGGTACAGAGTCAATGTGGAGGCTATATACAGGGGGTACCGGTACAGAGTCAATGTGGAGACCATATACAGGGGTGTACCGGTACAGAGTCAATGTGGAGGTCATATACAGGGGTACCGGTACAGAGTCAATGTGGAGGCTATATACAGGGTGTACCGGTACAGAGTCAATGTGGAGACTATATACAGGGGGTACCGGTACAGAGTCAATGTGGAGACTATATACAGGGGGTACCGGTACAGAGTCAATGTGGAGGTCATATACAGGGGTGTACCGGTACAGAGTCAATGCAATGTGGAGGCTATATACAGGGGTACCGGTACAGAGTCAATGTGGAGACTATATACAGGGGGTACCGGTACAGAGTCAATGTGGAGGCTATATACAGGGGGGTACCGGTACAGAGTCAATGTGGAGGCTATATACAGGGGGGTACCGGTACAGAGTCAATGTGGAGACCATATACAGGGGTGTACCGGTACAGAGTCAATGTGGAGGTCATATACAGGGTGTACCGGTACAGAGTCAATGTGGAGGCTATATACAGGGTGTACCGGTACAGAGTCAATGTGGAGACTATATACAGGGGGGTACCGGTACAGAGTCAATGTGGAGACTATATACAGGGGGTACCGGTACAGAGTCAATGTGGAGGTCATATACAGGGGTGTACCGGTACAGAGTCAATGCAATGTGGAGGCTATATACAGGGCGTACCGGTACAGAGTCAATGTGGAGACTATATACAGGGGGTACCGGTACAGAGTCAATGTGGAGGCTATATACAGGGTGTACCGGTACATGGAGGGTTAACATGTGGGGGGTACCGGTACAGAGTCAATGTGGAGGTCATATACAGGGTGTACCGGTACAGAGTCTATGTGGAGGCTATATACAGGGTGTACCGGTACAGAGTCAATGTGGAGGCTATATACAGGGTGTACCGGTACAGAGTCAATGTGGAGGCTATATACAGGGTGTACTGGTACAGAGTCTATGTGGAGGTCATATACAGGAGTGTACCGGTACAGAGTCAACGTGGAGGCTATATACAGGGTGTACCGGTACAGAGTCAACGTGGAGGCTATATACAGGGTGTACCGGTAGTCAGTCGTGGGACTATACCGGTACAGAGTCTATGTGGAGGCTATATACAGGGTGTACCGGTACAGAGTCAACGTGGAGGCTATATACAGGGTGTACCGGTACAGAGTCAACGTGGAGGCTATATACAGGGTGTACCGGTACAGAGTCAATGTGGAGGCTATATACAGGGTATTACGGTACAGAGTCAATGTGGAGGCTATATACAGGGTATTACGGTACAGAGTCAATGTGGAGGATATATACAGGGTATTACGGTACAGAGTCAATGTGCGGGGGCAGCGGTTATGTGCGGGTGGGCATTAGGAAAGCAGTCACAGTCAACTCTTGATTCAGGCCTAAGTAACAGCATGGGAATGTCTGAAAGTATGTGCTCTGGCGATACTGCAGAAACTGAACCACTAAAACCACTTAAAAAAAGACAATGTGCAATGTGTTTTAAGGTGAATTAGGACAGACGGTGAATGTACTGCACCTGACCGGAGTTCACATTCATCCGATTATTATAGACCATACTGTACTCTACCAAAGCCTGTCCATTGTGAACCGGGAGGGCCGTGAAAGTAGTCGTACAACTGACGAACATAAAGAAGCATTGAGCTGGTGAGGTTGTGTAGCACGCTGCTCAGCTGCTGGGCTGTTGACAACCCATGCAAATCTGTTTAAATCTCCTTACTGGCAATCATGGCCTCGGACAAAGCCAGACACACAGTGAGAAGTTTAAAAAAAATAAAAAAATGAACTCAGCCAAAGCCACTTACTAAAAAAAAAAAAATTGTGAAGTGTGTGTGTGTGTGTGTGTGGGATTTCTGTGTTGGGCCTGCTCTCCACTTAAGAGTTATGAATTTCAAACTGTAGCAGGACATGACCTCTTTGTGCTCACTTCTTTAAAAAGCAGCTTGTATATATGTACGCATGCACAGTACATTGGGAAAGTATTCAGACCCCTTGACTTTTTTCCCACCAAAATAAACAGAAATACCTTAATTACATAAGTATTCAGACCCTTTTGCTATGGAGACAAGAAATTAAGCTCGGGTGCATCCTGTTTCCATTGATCATCCCTTGAGATGTTTCTAAAACTTGATTGGAGACCACCTGAGGTCAATTCAAATGATTAAACAGGATTTGGAAAAGCGCACAAACAAAATTCTACAGCATTGAAGGTCCCAAAGAACACATTGGTCTCCATCATTCATTTGGAACCACCAAGACACCTCCTAGAGCCAAAGCCACTTGATCGGCTATGAAAAGCCAACTGACATTTACTCCTGAGGTGCTGACCTGTTGCACCCTCTACAACCAATGTGACAATTATTTGGCTGGTCATCTATGAACATCTTGGTCATGTTCTGTTATAATCTCCACCCGGCACAGCCAGAAGAGGACTGGCCAGCCCTCATAGCCTGGTTCCTCTCTAGGTTTATAATCTCTACCCGGCACAGCCAGAAGAGGACTGGCCAGCCCTCATAGCCTGGTTCCTCTCTAGGTTTATAATCTCTAGCCTGGTTCCTCCTAGGTTTATAATCTCTACCCGGCACAGCCAGAAGAGGACTGGCCAGCCCTCATAGCCTGGTTCCTCTCTAGGTTTTAATAATCTCTAGCCTGGTTCCTCTCTAGGTTTATAATCTCTACCCGGCACAGCCAGAAGAGGACTGGCCAGCCCTCATAGCCTGGTTCCTCTCTAGGTTTATAATCTCTACCCGGCACAGCCAGAAGAGGACTGGCCAGCCCTCATAGCCTGGTTCCTCTCTAGGTTTATAATCTCTACCCGGCACAGCCAGAAGAGGACTGGCCAGCCCTCATAGCCTGGTTCCTCTCTAGGGTTTCTGCCTTTCTAGGGAGTTTTTCCTAGCCACCGTGATTCTACATCTGCATTGCTTGCCGTTTGGGGTTTTAGGCTGGGTTTCTAAAAAATATATGTTTTTGCTTTGTCATTATGAGGTAGTGTGTAAATTGTTACATTAAGACTAACGTAACAAAATGTGGAAAAAGTTGAGGGGGTCTGAATACTTTCCCGAATGCACTGAGTACCAGTCAAAAGTTTGGAGACCTACTCATTTTAAGGGTTTTTCTATATTTTCACTATTTTCTACATTGTAGAATAATAGTGAAGACATCAAAACTATGAAATAATACATATGGAATCATGTAGTAACCAAAAAAGTGTTAAACAAATCAAAATATATTGTGTATTTGAGATTCTTCAAAGTAGCCACCCTTTGCCTTGACAGCTTTGCACTCATAGCATTCTCTCAACCAGTTTCATGAGGTAGTCACCTGGAATGCATCTCAATTAACAGGTGTGCCTTGTTAAAAGTTAATTTGTGGAATCTCTTTCCTTCTTCATGCGTTTGAGCCAAAACAGTTGTGTTGTGACATGGTAGGGATGGTATACTGAAGATACCAAATAGGGCTAAAAGACCAAGTCCATATTATGGCTCAAATAAGCAAGAGAGAAATGACAGTCCATTACTTTAAGTCATGAATAATAATAAGAGACTTGCTTGGGCCAAGAAACACAACCAATGGACATTAGACCGGTGGAAATCTGTCCTTTGGTGTGATGAGTCCAAATGAGATTTTTGGTTCCAACCGCCGTGTCTTTGTGAGACACAGAGTAGGTTAACGGATGATCTCCGCATGTGTGGTTCCCACCGTGAAGGATGGCGGTGGTGTGATGGTGCTTAGCTGGTGACACGGTCTTGTGATTTATTTAGAATTACAAGGCACACTTAACCAGCATGGCTACCACAGCATTCTGCAGCGATACGCCATCCCATCTGGTTTGCGCTTAGTGGGACTATCGTTTTTTTCCCAACAGGACAATGACCCTAAACACACCTCCAGGCTGTGTAAGGGCTATTTGACCAAGAAGGAGAGAGATGGAGTGCTGCATCAGATGACCTGGCCTCCACAATCACCCGACCTCAACCCAATTAAGATGGTTTGGGATGAGCTGGACCGCAGAGCGAAGGAAAAGCAGCCAACAAGTGCTCAGCATATGTGGGAACTCCTTCAAGACTGTTGGAAAAGCATTCCAGGTGAAGCTAGTCGAGAGAATTCCAATAGCATGCAAAGCTCCGATCAAGGCAAAGGGTGGCTATTTGAAGAATCGAAAATATATATTTTGATTTGTTTAACACTTTTTTTGGTTACTACATGATTCCATATGTATCATTTCATAGTTTTGATAAAAATATAATTGTAATAAAAGGACGGGAAAAAAAAACTGCGTTTCAATGTACAGATTTAAATTAGACTCGCATTACAATCCTTTCATGTGGATTAACAAATCCACCAATTAGCAACTAAAGATAGGCATGGTGACTGACCCGACAGCTACAATGAGTAGGAGGATGAGTACACCCCCCACCCCCCACCCAAAGTGCTGATGGCTGCAGTACTCCAGATGTCACTCTCAAACAGTGCTCACGGCATCCCCCGTTACGAGCTGGGACAGGGTCATATTTACCTAGGTAATGAACGGAAGAAAATTTACTGAAACAGGGAGGGGCTACCTGTGCAGTAACTAACGAGGATTCAGGTGAACAGAGCCAAGACCAGTAGGGAAAAAAACTTTGGTTCTATTCTAAAGCAGTAGTTTTCTGCCCATCTTCTGCCAAAACCCTTCCCAAGCATGCATAACTTTATTTATTTGACATCTTTTCACCCCAATTTTATGATATCTAATTGGTAGTTAATCTTGTCCCATCTCTGGAGAGGCGCAGGTCAAGAGCCATGCGTCCTCCGAAACACAACCCTGCAACGCCACACTGCTTCTTGACACGCTGCTCGCTTAACCCTGAAGCCAGCCGCACCCATGCGTCGGAGGATAACACCGTACAACTGACAACTGTGTCGGCGTGCACTGCGCCTGGCCCGCCACAGGAGTCGCTAGAGCGCGATGGGTACAAGGACATCCCAGCCATGAACCTTCCCCCTAACCCGGTCGACGCTGGGCCAAATTGTGCGCCGCCTCATGGGTCTTTCGGGGCAAGACAACACAGCCCGCGATCGAACCCGGGTCTGTAGTGACGCCTCAAGCACGGCCTTCGACTGCTGCGCCACTCGTCAACTGACCCATCTGTAGGATTCATCATATTCATCTTCAACACTTAATAAGATTGCGACAGATCTTCACCTCTGAATAAAAGAATGTGTGGTTACCAAACATAAAAAGGAGGAGCCAAGCCAACTGGGCCAATCCAGAGCGGCGTGAGGGCAAGGTGGAACTGAACTCATAGGACTAAAGATGGACTATGACCCTCTCTAATGACCTCCTGACCTTTTTGATAGGGGGTGGATTACCCGAGAGTTCCACAGTCGAAGGTAATGGCTGTCAAAGAACTTGAACACTTCTGACCTGAAGAATTGGGCAAACAGTTGTGCGCAGGGGAGGGGGGTTATGGGGCCTGTTGATTGCCATGTGCTAACAAAATGGTTTCCTCAACTATTTATTAGATAAAAGGTGTTGACGTCCCGAAAGCTACATCCCCACAGCTGACGACACCAATCGTTTTCTATCGCAAGAACTCATGCCAGAGCCCAACTAAGAATGTTATTTTATTACACCACCTAAGCTACTGATTTTCAGGCAACAGCCTTACTCTCGGCAACAAGCCAGTCTCGTTTTATAAAAAATAAAAAAAAGGTGCATGTACTCTGGTCAAAAAAAAAACAAAAAAAAATTAACCATTAACTTTCGAAAGATAAATGTCCCCCATTCTCAAAATCCTAAATGTTATCAAGCAAAGCTGATAGTGAACTCAGGGTGTTTTCAGTAAGACCTTTCAAACGACAACAAAAAAAATACATTTAAAAATAATGCTCAAACGAAGATAAGAGGTCTTAACATGGTGTGTTTCACACTTAAGCAGTAGCGTTCAAACCCCATTGTCACACTGATTAAAAGAACTGGGCAAAAAGGGTCTCGCTCTATGAAAAAGCTAATAAAAGGCATTGGTACAAAAGCAACAACAACAAAAAAAACTTTCAACACACAGGTTAAGGTTAAGACGCAGGAGAGTAAAATGATTCAGGGACCGCAGTAATACAGTTTCAAACTGTCAAGAGGGAATGAACATTTTTAGAAAAGCTTGACTTTGTACATGCCCTCTCTTCAAAACGGTTCCTCTTGAACACAGACCAAACTCAAGGATGGCGTGTTCAGTGGTGAACGATGTATCCCACGTGGGTATTAGGCATGCCTTCCACACTGTGCTCCATGCAAATCAGATATTTTTTAAAAAGGTCAGCTGTGAGAAGACGGGCTGTCTCTCGAATGGCCTACACCAAGGGGTAGCCTGGCAGTTAAAGAGCGTTGGGCCAGTAACCCGAAAGGTCGCTGGTTCAAATCCCCAAGCCAACTCGGTGAAAAATCTGTTGATTCGTCCTTCAGCTAGGCACTTAACTCTAATTGCTCGTGTAAGTCGCACTGGATAAGAGCGTCTGCTAATCAGTGGTTCAGGGTCAGCAACAGTAGTAGTTTTTCTTTTTGGGGGGGGCCTGTAGAGGGTAGAGAAGGTGAGAGAGAGAGAGGGTAGAGAAGGTGAGAGAGAGAGAGAGAGAAGGTGAGAGAGAGAGAGGGTAGAGAAGGTGAGAGAGAGAGGGTAGAGAAGGTGAGAGAGAGAGAGAGAGAGGGTAGAGAAGGTGAGAGAGAGAGGGTAGAGAAGGTGAGAGAGAGAGAGAGGGTAGAGAAGGAGAGAGAGAGAGAGGGTAGAGAAGGTGAGAGAGAGAGAGGGTAGAGAAGGTGAGAGAGAGAAGGGTAGAGACGGTGAGAGAGAGAGAGGGTAGAGATGGTGAGAGAGAGAGAGGGTAGAGATGGTGAGAGGGTAGAGATGGTATCTAGTTGATGATCCCTGCTGTTGCCTGTAGTGCAGAATACCAGCGATAAGGCATAACCAAACATGCGTTATCAGAAATAAAAACGTAAGAGCGTCTGCTAATCAGTGGTTCAGGGTCAGCAACAGTAGTAGTTTTTCTTTTTGAGGGGGCCTGAGAGGGTAGAGAAGGTGAGAGAGAGAGAGAGAGGGTAGAGAAGGTGAGAGAGAGAGGGTAGAGAAGGTGAAGGGTAGAGAGAGAGAGAGGGTAGAGAAGGTGAGAGAGAGAGAGGGTAGAGAAGGTGAGAGAGGGAGAGAAGGTGAGAGAAGGGAGAGAAGGTGAGAGAGGGTAGAGAAGGTGAGAGAGGGTAGAGAAGGTGAGAGAGGGTAGAGAAGGTAGAGAAGGTGAGAGAGGAGAGAGAGAGGGTAGAGAAGGTGAGAGAGAGAGAGGGTAGAGAAGGTGAGAGAGGGTAGAGAAGGTGAGAGAGAGAGAGGGTAGAGAAGGTGAGAGAGAGAGAGAGGGTAGAGAAGGTGAGAGAGAGAGAGGGTAGAGAAGGTGAGAGAGAGAGAGAGAGAGAGGGTAGAGAAGGTGAGAGAGAGAGAGGGTAGAGAAGGTGAGAGAGAGAGAGAGGGTAGAGAAGTTGAGAGAGAGAGAGAGAGAGGGTAGAGAAGTTGAGAGAGAGAGAGAGAGAGGGTAGAGAAGGAGAGAGAGAGAGAGAGAGAGGGTAGAGAAGTTGAGAGAGAGAGAGAGAGGGTAGAGAAGGTGAGAGAGAGAGAGAGGAGGGTAGAGAAGGTGAGAGAGAGGGTAGAGACGGTGAGAGAGAGAGAGGGTAGAGAAGGTGAGAGAGAGAGGGTAGAGAAGGTGAGAGAGAGAGGGTAGAGAAGGTGAGAGAGAGAGAGAGAGAGAGAGAGGGTAGAGAAGGTGAGAGAGAGAGGGTAGAGAAGGTGAGAGAGAGAGAGAGAGAGGGTAGAGAAGGTGAGAGAGAGAGGGTAGAGAAGGTGAGAGAGAGAGGGTAGAGAAGGTGAGAGAGAGAGAGAGAGAGAGAGAGGGTAGAGAAGGTGAGAGAGAGAGAGGGTAGAGAAGGTGAGAGAGAGAGAGGGTAGAGAAGGTGAGAGAGAGAGAGGGTAGAGAAGGTGAGAGAGAGAGAGGGTAGAGATGGTGAGAGGGTAGAGATGGTATCTAGTTGATGATCCCTGCTGTTGCCTGTAGTGCAGAATACCGGCGATAAGGCATAACCAAACATGCGTTATCAGAAATAAAAACGTGATTACCTGGAATATGGTACATAAGAGCCTCTGTTCATATTTTAATACAATTTCAGTTTAGCTGATGGGAAGTTTTACACTGTAAAACAAAGGTGAAATGATGTCTCCAGATCAACATCAAGGTGCCGTCTTTTTCCCCAAAAGTAAAGAAATTGAAACAATTACACTTTTAGTAAAATATATATATGACCGTGTGGTGTGTGTAGTAAGGACTTCAAGGGAAGTACAGCAGTGTGCTCAACCTGGTGAGCGCATTGTTAAGTGTCCTGGAACACCACTCCAGTGTGTTCAGCCCAGCAGCAAGTCGCTCTGGTCCAGTCTCCACCTGTGAGGGATCGTCAACCACGTGGGCTGCAGCCCTGTGACAGCTCCTGTGAAATGCAGCACTAGGCCCAGTCTCTCCCCCTCTCTCCCTCCCTCCCTCCCTCTCTCCCCCTCTCTCTCTCCCCCTCTCCCTCCCCCCTCTCTCCCTCTCTCAGTCCATTTCTCCCTCTCTGCAGTCAAGATCAGAGCAAGTTTCTGCAGTCGTGTGCACACACAGCCAGAGGCAATGATTAGCATTAGCCAGCTGTCATGGCGGCGGCGGCGGCCCTTCCCCCCCCACACACCACCACCACCAGCTTCCCTCTATCCACCTCGCGTCACTCCCTCTTCCCATCCTACTAGCTCATTCTCATAGCCCCCTCCATCCCCTTCCAAACCTCTTCAGGTGGAGAACACAGCCTCATTCTCAGGACAGTTACAGTGCAAAGTCCCTGAAAATCAGCAACAACAAACAACAAAAACACGATATGGGGGCTATTAATAAGCACTGTGCTACGTAAGTCTTAAACACTGTACAAGGGGGGGGCACTGCTAGCCAATCATGTTGCTACTTTAGGACACGTAGTATGTTTGTACTCAGCTCAGCTGTGTTGCAAAGCCACAGTAAGAAGCACAGCACAACAGCTAACATTTGCAATTGGATTAAACATCCCAGTTGCCACAAACAAGATAATCAAAGCAAGCAACCTATAAATGGGATGTCTGTCTGAGAGCTTAATTAGAGCATGTGAGAAGTGCTTATTAAATCCTCACGCAGCAGACATGAAAAGATACCAAATAAATCTTGTTTATTCTTTTTTTTTTTTTTAAAGCATGAGTTATTTCGGCCAGAAGCCGATCTAGAAGTGGGTCGGATTAGATTCAAGGAGCACAGTAGGAGAGCTGCTGCAGCACGGGATGACTGAGGCCGGTGGGAACCAAATATGGAGGAAAAGGACAGGATGCATGCCACCAGCAGCCACACTGCCCCTCCCTCCCCATCCCACACACACACACACACACACACACCACTCTTGAAGACTCTTACTAGTTCACGTGATCAGAAGGGTGACATCACCACCCGCCGAGTAACAGGCTCAGACACTACACTGCTGGTTGAGCTGTAGAGAGGTCACTGTCTCTGCCTGTGGCCACCCACCCCACACCCTAGAACAGTGAGTTTTCACTGGGATGTATCCATATCGCTGTGCCCAGACAGATGCAGCTCTTTAAAGATAAAAAAAAAAAAAAACGTTTTTGTTTTTTTAAAGGCCAGAGCTGAGACACAAACCTGGGGAGACGGCGTTGATCTATGGAAATAGCCGAGAGAAATTAAGGGCTTTCTTTTTCTGCCTATTATCATGGTAGACTGGTACCGCAATGAACCCAAAGGGGGCTTTCTCAAACAAAAATTCAGAGCTGAATACATAGTTCATACTGTCGGGTCAAAAGAGGACATGGCCATTTTGTTCTGAGGGAAAAACCTGACAAAAAAAAGAAGTCTACTCCACCACAAGACTAGGGCTGGGTAAAAATGGCAAAAATATATCACAATATTTTTCTAATATTTGACAGTATTTAATGTTTTTGAATAATAAAATGTCTACAGTTGCTTTATGAGTAGTGTATGACCCTAGAGTGGCAATAAAACATTGATTTCAAGTGATTTCATACAAGTCTTTCTCCATTCTGATTTCACAGTATACAAAAAAAATTTTTTTTAAACTTCAACCACATCTTCTGGGAATGAGTAGCAGGCAGTTGAATTCGGGCATGCATTTCATCCGGACGTGAAAATCCTGCCCCGTCACCAATGACTTCACTAGGGTAGGGGGCAGCATTCGGAATTTTGGATGAACAGCGTGCCCAAATTAAACTGCCTGCTACTCAGGCCCAGAAGCTAAGATGTACATATTGTTAGTAGATTTGGTTAGAAAACACTGAAGTTTCTAAAACTATTTAAACCATGTCTGTGAGTATAACAGAACTTTTTTGGCGGGCGAAACCCTGAGGACAAACCGTTCAGATTGTTGTTGTTTTTTTTTTGGGGGTGTCACTCTTTTCAATGGGTTTTCATTGGGAATCCAAGAAGCTCGTCAAAGGTAAGGCATGAATTAGATCTTCATTTCTGTGTTTTGTGATGATGGTCTGTGTTTGTTTGCTTGGGTGCTATTCTCATATAATAGCATCGTTTGCCTTCGCCGTAAAAGCATTTTTGAAATCTGACACGTTCGCTGGATTCACAACAAGCGTAGCTTTAATTTGGTATATTGATGTTTGATTTCATGGAAGTTAAATTTTTATAGTAATTTATTTGAATTTGGCGCTCTGCATTTTCACTGGATGTTGGCCAGTTGGGAAGCTACCGTCCCACATATCCCAGAGAGGTTAAAAGTGCTTTCCTCACCATCTTAAATAAGCATGCCCCATTCAAAAAAGTAGAACCAGGAACAGATAGAGCCCTTGGTTCACTCCAGACCTGACTGCCCTTGACCAGCACAAAATAGTTGAGAGGAGAGAGGTTAAGGGCTCACCCCAATTATTCGACTGGTCGATTGTTTGGTCGATAGGCTGCTGGTCGAACAAGATTTATGGTCGAGCAGTAGTAAATATGTATGTATATAAACTCAGTAACAATTTTTTTTTTTTAAATCCTCTCACTGTCAAATGCAATTATTTTCTGCAAACTTAACATGTAAATATTTGTATGAACATAACAAGATTCAATAACTGAGACAAACTGAACAAGTTCCACAGACATGCGACTAACAGAAATGGAATAATGTGTCCCTTAACAAAGGGGGGTGTCAAAATCAAAAGTAGCAGTCAGTATCTGGTGTGGCCACCAGCTGCATTAGGTACTGCAGTGCATCTCCTCCTCATGGACTGCACCAGATTAGCTAGTTCTTGCTGTGAGATGTTACCCCACTCTTCCACCAAGGCACCTGCAAGTTCCCGGATATTTCTGGGGGGGCCCTAGCCCTCACCCTCCGATCAAACAGGTCCCAGAAGTGCTCAACGGGTTTGAGATCCAGGCTCTTCCCTGGCCAATGCAGAACACTGACATTCCTGTCTTGCAGGAAATCACACACAGAATGAGAAGTATGGCTGGTGGCGTTGTCATGCTGGAGGGTCATGTCAGGGTGAGCCTGCAGGAAGGGTACCACATGAGGTAGGAGGATGTCTTCCCTGTAACGCGTTGATATTGTGAAATGGCTAGCTAGTTAGCGGAGTGCGCGCTAATAGCGTTTCAAATGTCACTCGCTCTGAGACTTGGAGTGGTTGTTCACCATGCTCTGCATGGGTAACGCTGCTTCGATGGTGGCTGTTGTCGATGTGTTCCTGGTTCGAGCCCAGGTAGGAGAGAGGAGAGGGACGGAAGCTATACTGTTACACTGGCAATACTAAAGTGCCTATAAGAACATCCAATAGTCAAAGGAAATACAAATGGTATAGAGAGAAATAGTCCTATAATAACTGCAACCTATAACTTCTTACCTGGGAATATTGAAGACTCATGTTAAAAGGAACCACCAGCTTTCATATGTTCTCATGTTCTGAGCAAGGAACTTAAACGTTAGCTTTCTTACATGGCACATATTGCACTTTTACTTTCTTCTCCAACACTTTGTTTTTGCATTATTTAAACCAAATTGAACATATTTCATTATTTATTTGAGGCTAAATTGATTTTATTGATGTATTATATTAAGTTAAAATAAGTGTTCATTCAGTATTGTTGTAATTGTCATTATTACAAATAAATGTGTAAAAATAAAAAATAAATTGTCCGATTAATCGGTATCGGCCTTTTTTGGTCCTCCAATAAAATCGGTATCGGCGTTGAAAAATCATAATCTGTCGACCTCTAGTTTGGACCGCTCCTGTCAATGTTGAGTAAGGACACGCACCTGATTACACATAGAAGTAAGCCTATTGGCTACCAGGCCTGATTACACATAGAAGTAGGCATAGAAATGTTCCCATTTGGGGATCTGATAGTGTTTTGAAAAATCTTTCCAGCTCTCCCCCTTTTGATAACCACTCAACGTGAAAGGGAAAAATATCATACTCTGATCTGGTGTAAAGTCATACAATAGGCCTACATGCACAATGGAGCGGTAAACTCTGAGGGCCCAGAATATTTTATACATTGTTTTAAGTAGCTTCAGGCTGGACCCAAGTTATTAGTTGATACAATGTTTCAAGTTCATTGCAGATGGGCCACGCTTGGCCAATATGATTTATAGGACATTTATTTTTTTTTAAATCAGGAAATGTTCTACCTGCAGACTGCATTGTTTTTATTTGTTGGCTTTATAGGCTGTTTTTACATAGTTGGCAATGACAATAAAATGTGATTTTTTTTTAATTATAGGTTAACCACATGATTAACCACATCACAATTATTATGAAATACAAAGATGTAAATGAAACTGTTCCTCATCAATGTGCATATGAAAACCATAACTGGCACGCAGATCGGTAGAAGTGATAAGATTAACTGGTATTCCCCACATGAGTTTGCCAATTCCTCCCGTGGGCCATTACCGGCAACTTCTGGAGAAATAGGGCAGCGTCTGTGAAAGCCAGTAGAGGAGGACGGTCGGGACAGGTTCCCTCAAGTCATCAGTGAGCTAAATGCCTGTATAGTCGATTTCACTAAAACACATAGGGTGTCTATATATGGAAAAATCCACATTTTAAAATGTAGACTTAAATCGACTGGTCGAAAGAACAGACGACTTCTGGTCGACTTCCTTTTTTTTTTTTTTGGGCTGGGACGGTACTTGTTTGGTTAGCCGCCAGCCGAACTGAAGGTAAAACCCACAGGTTAGCCACCAGCCGAACTAAAGGTAAAACCCACAGGTTAGCTAGCCACCAGCCGAACTGAAGGTAAAACCCACAAGTTAGCTAGCCGCCAGCCGAACTGAAGGTAAAACCCTACAGGTTAGCCGCCTCAACTCTCATTCATCGTCCATGAATAAAGATTTACTGCACTGTGATCCCACATTAGCCATCTACACATCAGCAATACCAGGTTGTGACCCCCAGCAGAGTCCTGACACCTTTGAAACTACAAAGGCTCAGGACAATTCACTAGTAGCCTTCTGTTTCAGGGCAACAACAAAGAGTCTCCTCTCGTGGGTGAGAACGCAGACAGACCGGTGAGAACGAAGACACCGGAGAGACAGTCATCATGCTAATTTTGACCTGACTACTACCACTTGGGATCCCCGGTGGCGCAGTGGTATAAGACACTGCATTGTAAATAATACGCAGCCTGGTTCCAATCCAGGCTGCGTCACATCCAGCCGTGATTGGGAGTCCCATAAGGCGGTGCATAATTGGCCCCGGGTTTGGCTGTCATTGTAAATAAGAAATTGTTCTTAACTGACTTGCCTAGTTAAATAAAGATAAAATAAATAAAAATGTGTTTTATATTTAAACTGGGGTTCAAATTGAAGCCTACAGAGACTCCGGGAACATGGTTGGAGAGCCCTATACTAGTACGAATGCAATTAAAAGTGCCTCAATTTTTTACTTGTTTGAAGGTTCCAGAGCACTAAAGAAATGCTGACAGTCATTCCTGACCCAAGTCGCCAAAACAAGTCAGCAAAACTTTGAGGCTTCCACACACCCCGCACTGAATTTAGATCAGGACATCAAACTCATTCCTGGTCAGCTTACCCTCCTGTAGGTTTTTCACTCCAACCACAGTTGTAACTAACTTGGTTCAGTTTATAAACCATATAATTATTAGAATCTGGTGCGCTAGATTAGGGTTGGCGGTAAAACCCACCGGACAGTAAAAGGCGCTGCATGGTCAATCAGACACCTGCATTGGCCGTGCAGCACTTCCGGTGATAGAGCCTCTGCATAAGTCAGGGCACTCAAAGATCTTGTCAAGGAAGTGAGATTGAGTTTACACATGATCCCCCCCCCCACCATCAACCAATCATGTCAATGCAGGAGCTATACAGAGCCCCCCGCATTGTTACAAAATTTGGAAGGCGCACAGCGATGCAGAGTTCAATTTGACCCCTACATGCTTCCGGAGCCACACCTACAATACGGATCCTCTGACCACCTTTCCCGATCAAGCACAAATTGGCTTTAAGCTCTATAGGAACAGGGCTGGAGAGTCCTGATCTAGCGCTGGTGTGCCAATCATTCAGTACGCTGTGTTTTAGGGACCACCCAATTAAAGGTTGCCCGATTAATCGGAATGGCCGATTTCAATTTTTCACCACAATCCGAAATCTGTATTTTTGGGCCCCGATTTTTTTACACCTTTATTTAATCTTTATTTAACTAGGCAAGTCGGTATTTCAATGACGGCCTAGGAACAGTGGGGTTAACTGCCTTGTTCAGGGGCAGAACGACAGATTTTCACCTTGTCAGCTCGGGGGATCCAATCTTGCAACCTTAACTAGTCCAACGCAATAACGACCTGCCTCTCTCTCATTGCACTCCACAAGGAGGCTGCCTGTTACGCGAATGCAGTAAGCCAAGGTAAGTTGCTAGCTAGCATTAAACTTATCTTATAAAAACGTATCTTGTAAAAAACAATCAAGCATCACTAGTTAACTACACATGGTTGATGATATTACTAGATATTATCTTGCGTGTCCTGCGTTGCATATAATCTGACTAGGCATACAAGTATCTGACTGAGCGGCGGTAGGCAGAAGCAGGCGCGTAAACATTCATTCAAACAGCACTTGTGCATTTTGCCAGCAGCTCTTCGTTGTGCGTCAAGCATTGCGCTGTTTATGACTTCAAGCCTATCAACTCCCGAGATGAGGCTTGTGTAACCGAAGTGAAATGGCTAGCTAGTTAGTGCGCACTAATTGTCGTTGTGTTGCTGGTTCGAGCCCAGGGAAGAGCGAGGAGAGGGACGGAAGCTATACTGTTACACTGGCAATACTAAAGTGCCTATAAGAACATCCAATAGTCAAAGGTTAATGAAATACAAATGATATAGTGGGAAATATTCCTATAATAACTACAACCTAAAACTTCTTACCTGGGAATATTGAAGACTCATGTTAAAAGGAACCACCAGCTTTCTTATGTTCTGAGCAAGGAACTTAAACGTTAGCTTTTCTTACATGGCACATATTGCACTTTTACTTTCTTCTCCAACGCTTTATTTTTGCATTATTTAAACCAAATTGAACATGTTTCATTATTTACTTTATGCTAAATTGGGTTTATTGATGTATTATATTAAGTTAAAAGTGTTCATTCAGTATTGTTGTAATTATTATTACAAATAAATAAATGTAAAAAAATTGGCTGATTAATTGGTATCGGCTTTATGGTCCTCCAATAATCGGTATCGGTGTTGAAAAATCATAATCAGTCGACCTCTACACCCAATGTAAATGTCTGACTGCTGACTTTTTACACACAATGTAAAATATATATATATATATTTTTAAATTGGTGTACTAAATCTCTATTGGTGTCTGAGCCCTTATAATACATACATACATACTAGACTCAAGTAAAACATCCAAGATGAGATTTGACAAAAATAAAATATGGTCAGTTTAACTCTTCAAAACGTGCTTCAGTCCCTCCCTTCCTTCCTGTACTTATCCAACTTGGTGAGAATATGGCAACAAGTAAGCATCTGTAAGGGGTAATAGGACACAAACAGGTTTAGTACCAAACGGCATAAGCAAATAACCTCAAAATATCAACCAGACAAATAACATTAAGACTTAAAAAGGTTATGAAACGTTCAAATCAAAGTTGTAACAGGTGTTTTCAGACCTCTAGTCTAATGCAAAATGAAGCCACATCCCAAGACATTGGTTGAACAAATCTAGCTATATGTTCATTTAATTTTAAAAAAAATTGTCCCTTGTTAAAGCTGTTTATTGGGGGATAGTCCATGCTTCAAGGAAGCATGATAATATCAGAGACATGAGTAGGGATCTGTGAAGATGTAGACATATGGCACAACGTGTACCATACTCCATGTGCAGCTCATCAGTGTACATCCGTATTGGATTCCCCAACCAGCATTTCTCGAGGGGTAAGACAATGATTCTTGAATATCACTGGCGTTTCAGCCAATTGAGATGCCATGAAAATAGACTTTAGGAAAACATGACAATATTTGTACATGTCAACTACCTTAAAATCTTACATTGAATTACAGTTTTGGTGATTAAGAAAACGGTGTTTGAATCAATTCACATTAGATTTCACAGTAATTGCATAACATTTCGCCATGTATCAAACCAACATGTGGCAGACTTGATGATACTAGCAACACTAGCTAGTAGCTAGCTGGCTGACTGTGCGTGGGGGAGGGGAGAGCGTCTGAGCAGTGAGGCCTAGTTGCATTGTTTACGCCCGTTTTGTCATTTACCGCAACAGCCAAGCAAACAAAAGTCCCCTAAATAATATGACAACGACCACACTTTGACGTGATCTGCTGTTAGAATATACCAACCATTAGTTATCACCGTTATAAATCGACGATTAAAGAAGAAAAAAAGATCACATGGCTGAGCGGACCACGTTGTCTTGACATAACTACTGAGGAATTCTGGGATACACATTTTTTTTTTTTTTTTTTTTTTGCACCGGTCTCCTCCCAATATCGGTGTCAAAACGCATGTGGTTGACTTCGGCTAACTAACTAGTGATTAAAACCACGTCCTTCCTACATATTCTTTATCGGGCGGATCCGACTGGTCGTCTTTGGCGACAAGTCCCACATGCAACCAAATGGTCTTGTCCACGTTTATATCTAGCTAAGTGGCTAGCATAGCTAAGTGGCTAGCTCCATGCTAGCAATGTGACCATGAGATGGATGAATCATTACAATTCAAGAGCCAGTCATCTACCCGTAACGACAGTCTAAATTTAACACACAACTTGACATGTTCTACGAGGAGACACCAATTAAAAATGGTTATAAATTCGTAATAAACATCGCCAGCTACATTATTATTATTTTTTTTTTGTTGTTTTGTTTTAAATACAACTATTTTGTTCCTTTGCGGAAGGGAACACGTGGAGAGGACACGTGACGTTGCAATAAACCTAGCAATTTGTTTTAACATGTGAAGTGTTAAATAAAACTGCGCAAATTGTTTCAGGGGTTTTGCATTATACATCAATATATATTGTTGCAATGTGTCAAACATGTAGTGTTTATAAATAACGTGGATTTGGATTCCGGTAGCTGTCTGTTAGCTCCAACATGAGGATTAGCTACCTTGGCCTAGTCGCTATTGTTAGCCATCGGCACTCACTTTCAGCGTGCTAGGCTAATATTTATCAACTCAAAACAACAGCTTCAATTATCTAAATTGGTAGTATGTCACTGTAAACAGTGCTTCACAAACCTGGACAAAAAAAAAAATAGTGCCTAGTTAGAAATGGCTATGCTATTAGCTGGCGTTTAAACAGTAAAAGTTAAAACCTAAAACGCGTGTCACCCGTGACAATGGTAAGTTATTCGCATTGCTGCTTCAGTTCAGACTGCGTCTAATTACAACCATGTTAACGAGTTAAATTAGTTCGCAAGTCACTTCATCGGCAACTAGCACAAAAGAGACCGAGTTGTGCAAAAGAAAAATGACGCCCATGCGTCTAGTAAGTGGAACGATGGTGTTAAAATAATATCACGACACATGAAACCTCACTTGTACCCAACTGAGGCCTGACGCTAAACACACACACACACACACAAAAGCTCAACGTTTGTTATTGCATTTGCACAAAAATGTACTAAGTAGGTGATCTTCTGAAAGAGACGAGTACCATGTTTGGAACGTCAACTCCAATTAGATCTTAGAAGAAGCTTTTTTACAATCCACTATTCCAGAAATAGTTTGGGGCCTTGCTCTATATATAGCTAGTTAGAGCAGTCTACTAGATACGAGCAAGCTTGCAATGAAGCATTATCCTGCGAGGAACTCCCCACTATCATATCTGACAGCAGATCATGCTTGGCATTTATTAAGTGGCTCTAGTGAATGCACCATAAACGCAGTAGTGACCACACACACACACACACAAAAAAACGTGTTATGGGAGGAATACAAACCATGATGTGCTTGTCCATTCACGTTGACCACGGTCACCGCATTCATTTTCTGAGTCCATGGGTTCACCTTGGGCGGGGGTGCTTCAGCAAACTCCTTTTTGCTACATTTCACATAGTCTTCCGTTTGTCCGGTCGTGTGCTTTTCTTGATCCAGGATGTCTTTCTCTTGATTGTTACTCTCTTCTTTTGCCTGTTTGGAGTTTTGCTCCTTCATTGCGACCCCCACCAGTTCCGTGTTGTCTGCTTTCATATTGCTACCGTCGTCGGCAACACCCGTCTGCTTGGCCCCCTTTTCCAGACAGTCCTCTCCGTGTTGTATCGTCTTGCTCGCATGCCCATGCTCCTCTTCTTTGATAAGAGGATTGTTGGGTAGGAGAGTCTCCACCTGAGTGGCCATTTCCCCTTTTCCACACGATATCCCCAAATTCTCCTTCAACTCAAGAATGGTAAATGTTCAGTATTCCTCGAGTAAACTCGTTTCTATCGTTACTCCACTCCACCCCTAGACCAAATAGCCTTCAGTCTAAGACGCAGAGTGGTTTGTGTTGAATTAAAACATATAAAAAGCGTCCGAAAGACTTTAAAATTACAAGATAATCTCCACCACTAGCAGCAATATGGATGATCACCACCACGCGATAGAAGGGTGCGCGCACGTACGATGGAGGGGCGTAACCACGCAAAGATGTGCGCGCAGTAGGTTGTTATCAATAACGCCATATTTCGTTACGTCTAAGAAGCAGTTCATTCCCAGCTGGGTGGCAAACCTACAGCCCTCTCCAATGGATTACAGTGCAAAACATTGCTGGAGTATACCTCTATCTCTCAATATTGACCACAATTTCATTCGATTTGAGTGATATAAAAATACAAGTGTACTCTACGTGACAAGTATTGTTTTTATATAAATGTTTTAGTCATATTCTGTACTCGTCAAAAGTTTGGACACACCAAGTAATTTCAGGGTGTTTCTTTATTTTGTACTATTTTCTACATTGTAGAATAATAGTGAAGACATCAAACTATGGAATAACACATGGAATCATGTAGTAACCAAAAAAATGTTAAACAAATCTAAATATATTTTAGATTTGAGATT
>NC_056458.1:46791442-46926442 GCF_018296145.1 Oncorhynchus tshawytscha | reverse complement strand
TCTAGTGCCCGTGCCAATTCGTTAATATATATGTTGAAGAGGGTGGGGCTTAAGCTGCATCCCTGTCTCACCCCACGACCCTGTGTGAAGAAATGTGTGTTTTTTGCCAATTTTAACCGCACACTTGTTTCTGTACATGGATTTTATAATTGTGTATGTTTTACCCCCAACACCACTTTCCATCCATTTGTATAGCAGATCTTCATGCCAAATTGAGTCAAAGGCTTTTTTGAAATCAACAAAGCATGAGAAGACTTTGTCTTTGTTTTGGTTTGTTTGGTTGTCAATTAGGGCGTGCACAGTGAATACATGGTCTGTTGTAATTTGGTAAAAGCCAATTTGACATCTGCTCAGTACATTGTTTTCATTGAGGAAATGTACGAGTCTGCTGTTAATGATAATGCAGAGGATTTTCCCAAGGTTACTGTTGACGCATATCCCACGGTAGTTATTGGGGTCAAATTTGTCTCCACTTTTGTGGAAAGGGGTGATCAGTCCTTGGTTCCAAATATTGGGGAAGATGTTAAAGAGTTTTAGTATAGCCAATTGGAATTTGTTGTCTGTATATTTGATAATTTCATTAAGGATACCATCAACACCACAGGCCTTTTTAGGTTGGAGGGTTTTTATTTTGTCCTGTAGCTCATTCAAGGTAATTGGATAATCCAGTGGGTTCTGGTGTCTTTAATAGTTGATTCTAAGATTTGTATTTGATCATGTATATGTTTTTGCTCTTTATTCTTTGTTATAGAGCCAAAACGATTGGAGAAGTGGTTTACCCATACATCTCCATTTTGGATATATAATTCTTATTGTTGTCTGTCTGTCTGTCTGTCTGTCTGTCTGTCTGTCTGTCTGTCTGTCTGTCTGTCTGTCTGTCTGTCTGTCTGTCTGTCTCTCTCTCTATATATACACTGCTCAAAAAAATAAAGGGAACACTTAAACACAATGTAACTCCAAGTCAATCACACTTCTGTGAAATCAAACTGTCCACTTAGGAAGCAACACTGATTGACAATACATTTCTCATGCTGTTGTGCAAATGGAATAGACAACAGGTGGAAATTATAGGCAATTAGCAAGACACCCCCAATAAAAGAGTGGTTCTGCAGGTGGGGACCACTTCTCAGTTCCTATGCTTCCTGGCTGATGTTTTGGTCACTTTTGAATGCTGGCGGTGCTTTCACTCTAGTGGTAGCATGAGACGGAGTCTACAACCCACACAAGTGGCTCATATAGTGCAGCTCATCCAGGATGGCACATCAATGCCAGCTGTGGCAAGAAGGTTAGCTGTGTCTGTTAGCGTAGTGTCCAGAGCATGGAGGCGCTACCAGGAGACAGGCCAGTACATCAGGAGATGTGGAGGAGGCCGTAGGAGGGCAACAACCCAGCAGCAGGACCGCTACCTCCGCCTTTGTGCAAGGAGGAGCAGGAGGAGCACTGCCAGAGCCCTGCAAATTGACCTCCACCAGGCCACAAATGTGCATGTGTCTGCTCAAACGGTCAGAAACAGACTCCATGAGGGTGGTATGAGGGCACGACGTCCACAGGTGGGGGTTGTGCTTACAGCCCAACACCGTGCAGGACGTTTGGCATTTGCCAGAGGCACCAAGATTGGCAAATTCAGGTTCACACTGAGCACATGTGACAGACGTGACAGAGTCTGGAGACGCCGTGGAGAACGTTCTGCTGCCTGCAACATCCTCCAGCATGACCGGTTTGGCGGTGGGTCAGTCATGGTGTGGGGTGGCATTTCTTTGGGGGGCCGCACAGCCCTCCATGTGCTTGCCAGAGGTAGCCTGACTGCCATTAGGTACCGAGATGAGATCCTCAGACCCCTTGTGAGACCATATGCTGGTGTGGTTGGCCCTGGGTTCCTCCTAATGCAAGACAATGCTAGACCTCATGTGGCTGGAGTGTGTCAGCAGTTCCTGCAAGAGGAAGGCATTGATGCTATGGACTGGCCCGCCCGTTCCCCAGACCTGAATCCAATTGAGCACATCTGGGACATCATGTCTCGCTCCATCCACCAACGCCACGTTGCACCACAGACTGTCCAGGAGTTGGCGGATGCTTTAGTCCAGGTCTGGGAAGAGATCCCTCAGGAGACCATCCGCCACCTCATCAGGAGCATGCCCAGGCATTGTAGGGAGGTCATACAGGCAGGTGGAGGCCACACACACTACTGAGCCTCATTTTGACTTGTTTTAAAGACATTACATCAACGTTGGATCAGCCTGTAGTGTGGTTTTCCACTTTAATTTTGAGTGTGACTCCAAATCCAGACCTCCATGGGTTGATACATTTGATTTCCATTGATAATTTTTGTGTGATTTTGTTGTCAGCACAGTCAACTATGTAAAGAAAAAAGTATTTAATAAGAATATTTCATTCATTCAGATCTAGGATGTGTTATTTTACTGTTCCCTTTATTTTTTTGAGCATTGTATATATATATATATATATATCACCGTTCAACACTTAGAAATGTCCTTGTTTTCCATGAAAACATACATGAAATGAGTTGCAAAATGAATAGGAAATATAGTCAAGACAGTTGACAAGGTTATAAATAATGATTTTTAATTTAAATAATAGTGTCTTTCAGACTTTACTATAGTCAAAGAATCCTCCATTTGCAGCAATTACAGCCTTGCAGACCTTTGGTGTTCTAGTTGTCAATTTGTTGAGGTAATCTGAAGAGATTTCACCCCCATGCTTCCTGAAGCACAAGTTGGATTGGCTTGATGGGCACTTCTTACGTACCATACGGTCAAGCTGCTCCCACAACAGCTCAATAGGGTTGAGATCCGGTGACGGTGCTGGCCACTCCATTATAGACAGAATACCAACTGACTGCTTCTTCCCTAAATAGTTCTTGCATAGTTTGGAGCTGTGCTTTTGGGTCATTGTCCTGTTTTAGGAGGAAATTGGCTCCAATTAAGCACTGTCCACACGGTATGGCGTTGCAAAATGGAGTGATAGCCTTCCTTCTTCAAGATCCCTTTTACCCTGTACAAATCTCTCACTTTACCACCAACAAAGCACCCCCAGACCATCACATTGCCTCCTCCATGCTTGACAGATGGTGTCAAGCACTCCTCGAGAATCTTTTCATTTTTTTTGCGTCTCACGAATGTTCTTTGTGATCCGAACACCTCAAACTTCAATTTGTTTGTCCATTACACTTTTTTTTCAAATGTTCCTCTGTACAGTGTCTGTGTTCTTTTGACAATCAAAATCTTTTCTTTTTATTGGCCAGTCTGAGATATGCCTTTTTCTTTGCAACTCTGACTAGAAGGCCAGTATCCTCTTTGCTGTTGACGTTGAGACTGGTGTTTTGCAGATACTATTTAATGAAGCTGCCAGTTGAGGACTTGTGAGGCATCTGTTTCTCAAACTAGACACTCTAATGTACTTGTCCTCTTGCTCAGTTGTGCACCGGGGCCTCCCACTCCTCTTTCTATTCTGGTTAGGGCCAGTTTGCTCTGTTCGGTGAAGGGAGCATTACACAACGTTGTATGAGATCTTCAGTTCCTTGGAAATTTCTCACATGGAATAGCTTTCATTTCTCAGAACAAGAATAGACTGACGAGTTTCAGAAGAAAGTTATTTGTTTCTGGCCATTTTGCGTGCCCTAGCCCACTGCGCCACCCGGGAGGCATGTGGATGGATTATCTTGGCGAAGAAAAAATGCTCACTAACAAGGATGTAAACAAATTTGTGCACAACATTTTTGATAAATAAGCTTTTGGTGGGTATTGAACATTTCTAGGATCTTTGGTTTCAGCTCATGAAACATGAGACCGACACATGTTGCGTTTATATTTTTGTTCATTCAATTATTACTATCCGAAAGCACACAGATTCTTGTTATTTTCAGTTTTCGGAATTATAGGAAATAAAATATAATGTAAAATAGCATATAGCGATTTTTGGTGGGTCAGTTGTAAATGGAATGGAGTGTAATCATTAGTCGTTTAGGCACACTGAAGCCTATACGCAGCTATATGTGGGAAAGCACACTAATGTCAATTGTGAGCAGCACATTTACCTCTGTCTGAACCCCAGAATAAGCAGGATGAGGACAGCATTACAAAGGTGAAAAAAAAGGTAGCAAAAACAGTACAACACCTGTAGCCCATTCCTGCAGTCAAATGATCAAATCGCCCTCTAGTGGCCTCATGGGTGGAACGTTATTCATATTTTTCATAATTAATAAACGTATATATTTATTTTTTTATGCCAAAAATCCGGTGTTTCTTTGTCAAACAGTTTAGTTATATTTCATTCTTCTGTGATGTATATAAAGTGTAATATTGGCATGCAAACTCAAAATTGTCTCTTTCAACTCTATATCTCACATAGTGTCTTCTTTTTTAAGCCCATATCCAGGCTGTAACACATCTGGCCATGATTGGGTGTCCCTCAGGGCGGCGCACAATTGGCCCAGCGTCGTTCCGGGTTTGACCGGAGTAGGCCGTCATTGTAAATAAGAATTTGTTCTTAATTAACTGACTTGCCTAGATAAATAAATGTTGCATTAAAAAATATATATATAATAATAATTAGAATCGTGTGTGAGGTGTATACTTTTGTTTCAAAGTAGATTTGTTTAAGATTACCAAGAAACACTCTGATTTAGCCCACTGCAGTAAAAGGGATACTTGCTCTCAAAGTGCTGCTTGAACGTCATCAGGTCTGCGTTTAAAAAGGTCAAGGACAAAAATGGAGGACATTAACAATCTGTGGCTTTGATTTAACTAAAATTTGACACAAACGGTAAACTAAGCAATATTTTTTTTTATTTTACCTTTATTTTACTAGGCAAGTCAGTTAAGAACAAATTCTTATTTTCAATGACGGCCTAGGAACAGTGGGTTAACTGCCTGTTCAGGGGCAGAACGACAGATTTGTACCTTGTCAGCTCAGGGATTCGAACTTGCAACCTTTTGGTTACTAGTCCAACAGCTCTAACCACTAGGCTACCCTGCCGTCACTGATGCAACAAACTACTACACATATGAAAGACTGTACCACACAGGCCAGTACAATAGTCTACACATGGCGAGGAACCTGAAGGCACATACAGTACCAACCAATACTACTCACCTGACAGACTGGGCAGGTGTGGACCAGTGCTGCCTTGGCTGCAGTCTTCTGGTTCCCAGCTCCTCCCTCTGTAGCAGCAACCACCTTGTCATCATTCAACAAGTTCAACTTCTACTTGAGAGCATGAGTTATATCTTTTTAATTTAACTAGGCAAGTCAGTTAAGAACAAATTCTTATTTACAATGACGGCCAAACCCCGGCCAAACCCAGAGACGCTAGGCTAACTTTGTGCCGCCCTATGGGATTCCCAATCACAGCCAGTTGTGATACAGCCTGGAATCAAACCAGGGACTGTAGTGACACCTCTAGCACTGCAATGCAGTGCCTTAGACCACTGCGCCACTCGGTAGCCCAAATATATATATATATATATAAATAATAAACTTAATGAATCAAGGCGATAGGCTATGAGCTGGGCTAGAACAAAACCTTGCACACACTCCTGTCCAGATCTGGAGCTGTCCACCCTTTGATGATATTGATATATATAGCTTGTCCGAGAGTGATTTACTACATGTGATTTACATGGTTATCAAAATGCCACATCAGGGTGGCCCTACACGAAACACAGCCCTTCTTACGTAACGTCCCTCGTCCTCCTCGTCTGAGGAGGAGAAGCGAGAAGGATCGGAGGACCAAAACGCAGCGTGGTAAGCGTCCATAATGTTTATTTTAAAACATAAACTGGACACTACGAAATACAAAACAATAAAACGTAAAATGAACGAAACCGTCCCGTGTGGCGACAAACACTGACACGGAAGACAAACACCCACCAACCCAAAAGTGAAACCCAGGCTACCTAAGTATGATTCTCAATCAGGGACAACTAACGACACCTGCCTCTGATTGAGAACCATACTAGGCCGAACACAAAAAACCAACATAGAAAAACAAACAGACTGCCCACCCCAACTCACGCCCTGACCATACTAAAACAAAGATAAAATAACAGAACTATGGTCAGAAGTGTTTCTATTCCTTATGGGGGAAAAAATGAATGGTGAAAAAACTATTGGAACCATTTCATTTCCGTGTTTGACTGCAAGGTTTTATGGGTATCATGACTCGCACTGGGGTACTCTAATGACAAATCATGCCAATTTGGCCAGCTAGGTAACAAGCTAACTTTCCTTTGATTAAACTACCTAGCTATAAATATCTGTAAATATTGTTGGATTTGCTTGCCAGCTAGTGGTGATGACAGAGAGTGAGAGTTTGTGAGAGAGAAAGGTACAGCCTCGGAGCTTCCCCTGGGGAATTTCTCAGATCCACGCCCTGAGAACCCTCCTCTATTGGGCTACAACAGTCCTTGCCATCCTCATACATGCTCTGTGATGTCGCCCCTAAGGAAAGAGCCCTCACCACTACACCGAGGCAGTCAGACAATTGTCAGACAATTGTAGGAGGGTTTAAGTGATCTCTAGCCCTTTGTCTTTAGAATGGATTACTGGGCCTGTTAAACAGGCATAGTGTTTCTAACGGATTACTGGGCCTGCTAAACAGGAATAGTGACACCTGTTACACCTACTACGCTTCATGGGAGTGGTGGACGTGATGAGGCCTGCAAACCTTGACATGCATCTCTGGGCCTGTAGTAAACAACCCACGTGAGATCCTAGGGTCCTCTGTTGAAAATGACTTAAATTAGTGACTTAAATTAGTGACTTAAATTAGTGACTTAAATGAGTGACTTTCATATTTTAAGTAGAAATTGTGCACCAATAGTGCATATTAAAAGCCTGTTATATTAAATGAAGTGCTCTTTTAATTAACATAGACCACATAGAGAATTATAAATCTCTATAAAGCCTTTATTGATATATATTTTTTTGTTAAGTGACAAAATTCCATCCTTTTTACATGTCCCCTCCCTCAACTTAATCCCCAAATTTCTCCAATTTTAGCCATCAATGTAAAGCCCTAGTTGTTTAGCTGTTTTGATAAAGTCATGTCTGAAGAGTCTTATTTTATATGTATGTTGATTCAGTGATTTATTTGTGTCTGTCCCTCATTATCAGGTCAACCTTGCTATGAGAACTGAACTATCATTTTAATAATTAATATGGGGAAACTATTCCTTTAAAACACACATATATATATATATATATATATATATTCAAAATAAACACTGAACATCTATCTAATTGTCGAGTCATCGTGTCGAAGCAAGTGAGCCGGCCATTTTCTGGTGTTTTGTGATGGGAAATTGAGCGGGTCATTCATAACAGGTCAACCCTGTTACCAGCCTAGAAATAGTAACTTCTATATCGCCCCAGGCCGAAACAGTAACACAGTTTATGTATCCTTACATTCATTTGATTTTTTATTTATTCAAGTACCATCAAATCAAATGGTATTGGTCATATACACATATGTTATTGTGTGTGTGTAGTGAAATGCTTGTGCTTCTAGATCCGACAGTGCAGTATTATCTAACAAGTAATATCTAAACAAATTCCACAACAAAACCTAATATCTAAACAAATTCCACAACAAAACCTAATATCTAAACAAATTCCACAACGAAACCTAATATCTAAACAAATTCCACAACGAAACCTAATATCTAAACAAATTCCACAACAAAACCTAATACTTGGTGGCGGCTGTCGCTGTATCATTTTTGTTCTATCTGACCTCTCGCAATCTATACTGTAAGTCCTCATATTATAATCACAGCATCCGGTATGATGAGAGTGGCCCAGATGCAGATGACTAAATGGTGAATGTCTATTGTAACAGAGGGAAGATGATCTTTTCAAGTGGAAGTGAGGTTATAACATACCCACCACGTGTGTACCTTCTGGAAATCCACACCCTCTATAAAATAGATACATGTAGTTTGTCCGTCTGTCCACTAAAGGATATATTGGGTATAAGTGGTGCCTTTATTGTTGGTATATCAGAGCATGGCTGAATAGTTATGGGTATACAGTAACAATGGAATATTAGTGACTTGATGGTACAGTAGAGTATGATGAGATAAGATTCATTAAGTGTCATTTTGTTTGCCACATTTATCTATGATATGAATTACCAACTTAAATTACAACTTTCATTTCAGAAAATTAAAAGCAAAAAAACCCAGACTCCTTTGGATCTAAAAAACATGTTGCCTTGTGGGAAAGGATATCATCTCTTTTTGCCTGCCAACACACCATCACACAGACTCTGAAATGCTCAACCATAGAACCATGCTCAACCAACACACTATAAACACACACCTTCGAACCAGAAACTCTCTCTCTCTCTCTCTCTCTCTCTCTCTCTCTCTCTCTCTCTCTCTCTCTCTCTCTCTCTCTCTCTCTCTCTGTCTCTCTCTCTCTCTCCCTCTCTCTCTCTCTCTCTCTCTCTCTCTCTCTCTCTCTCCCTCTCTCCTTCTCTCTCTCTCTCTCTCTCTCTCTCTCTCTCTCTCTCTCTCTCTCTCTCTCTCTCTCTATCTCCCTCCCCCTCTCTCTCTCTCTCTCTCTGTCTCTCTCTCTCTCTCTCTCTCTCTCTCTCTCTCTCTCTCTCTCTCTCCCTCTCTCGCTCTCTCTCTGTCTCTCTCTCTCTCTCTCTCTCTCTCTCTCTCTCTCTCTCTCTCTCTCTCTCTCTCTCAACCCTGTGGTGGCCTCTCGTTGTAAACACTGTGATATTCTGACCAACTGCAGAATCCTATTCTTTGCAGCCAATGACATCAGTGACATGTAAAGCTCTCTGGCATTGTCCAGTCCATTGTAGCTCTTTAGTAATGTAATCGCCAGTTAAATGACCACAGGCTACAAGGATGAAAACTCAAGTCAGCAACTGGTCAGCAAATCACAAATGAAAGCTTTAAATAGTGGAATTGCTCCGTAAGCAATGCATGCTGGGGGCATTGTGGACCTGCTGCTCGGGCAGAGGTGAGGCAGCTAGGAGAGTAATAGTGGTTTGAATGTGTTTAGAACAGTCTCTTTATGGCATCTGTAAATATTACATTTGTTCTAAACTAGAGAGAGAGAGAGAGAGAGAGAGAGAAAAACTCTACAATTAAACACGAAAAATAATCTTGATGCAAAACAGAATACATTTTTAAACGACTGGGGGAAACAAGTGGCTTTAATTTAAAATCATTTGAATGATGATTCAGAGTATAGGCTGTGTAATCAAATGCCACAATGTGAAAAATCAGAAATGTGATCGCATGGAGAGATATTGGCATACCTCTATCAAAAAGATCAACTGTGAATCCCTGAATGTGACTCATATCTAGACGTAAGCTCAAGCTCAGCTTGATCTTTTCAATAAGGCTTTAGGTATGGAGCACCCATAATACCTTATTATACCTTTGGGATATGGCCCTGACTGTTTCCTGACTATTTCCTGACTGTTTCCTGACTGTTTCCTGACTGCTTCCTGACTGTTTCCTGACTGCTTCCTGACTGTTTCCTGACTGTGATACCTGATCAGGGAAGAATGTGGGTCCTATGTAGTTACAAGTTATAACTAGTCCCTGGAGTGGATACTATGTAGTTACAAGTTATAACTAGTCGCTGGAGTGGATACTATGTAGTTATAACTAGTCCCTGGAGTGAAAACTATGGAGTTATAACTAGTCCCTGGAGTGGATACTATGGAGTTATAACTAGTCCCTGGAGTGGATACTATGTAGTTATAACTAGTCCCTGGAGTGGATACTATATAGTTATAACTAGTCCATGGAGTGGATACTATATAGTTACAACTAGTCCCTGGAGTGGATACTATGTAGTTATAACTAGTCCCTGGAGTGGATACTATGTAGTTATAAGTTATAACTAGTCCCTGGAGTGGATACTATGTAGTTATAACTAGTCCCTGGAGTGGATACTATGTAGTTATAACTAGTCCCTGGAGTGGATACTATGTAGTTATAACTAGTCCCTGGAGTGGATACTATGGAGTTATAACTAGTCCCTGGAGTGGATACTATATAGTTATAACTAGTCCCTGGAGTGGATACTATATAGTTATAACTAGTCCCTGGAGTGGATACTATGTAGTTATAATTTGTCCCTGGAGTGGATACTATGTAGTTATAACTAGTGCCTGGAGTGGATACTATGTAGTTATAACTAGTCCCTGGAGTGGATACTATGTAGTTATAACTAGTCCCTGGAGTGGATACTATGTAGTTATAACTAGTCCCTGGAGTGGATACTATGTAGTTATAACTAGTCCCTGGAGTGGATACTATGTAGTTATAACTAGTCCCTGGAGTGGATACTATGTAGTTATAACTAGTCCCTGGAGTGTAAACTATGTAGTTATAACTAGTCCCTGGAGTGGAGACTATGTAGTTATAAGTTATAACTAGTCCCTGGAGTGGATACTATGTAGTTATAACTAGTCCCTGGAGTGGATACTATGTAGTTATAACTAGTCCCTGGAGTGGATACTATGTAGTTATAAGTTATAACTAGTCCCTGGAGTGGATACTATGTAGTTATAACTAGTCCCTGGAGTGGATACTATGTAGTTATAACTAGTCCCTGGAGTGGATACTTTGTAGTTATAACTAGTCCCTGGAGTGGATACTATGTAGTTATAACTAGTCGCTGGAGTGGATACTATGTAGTTATAACTAGTCCCTGGAGTGGATACTGTGTTGTTATAACTAGTCCCTGGAGTGAAAACTATGGAGTTATAACTAGTCCCTGGAGTGGATACTATGGAGTTATAACTAGTCCCTGGAGTGGATACTATGTAGTTATAACTAGTCCCTGGAGTGGATACTATATAGTTATAACTAGTCCATGGAGTGGATACTATATAATTATAACTAGTCCCCGGAGTGGATACTATGTAGTTATAACTAGTCCCTGGAGTGGATACTATGTTGTTATAAGTTATAACTAGTCCCTGGAGTGGATACTATGTAGTTATAAATAGTCCCTGGAGTGGATACTATGTAGTTATAACTAGTCCCTGGAGTGGATACTATGTAGTTATAAGTTATAACTAGTCCCTGTAGTGGATACTATGTAGTTATAACTAGTCCCTGGAGTGGATACTATGTAGTTATAACTAGTCCCTGGAGTGTATACTATGGAGTTATAACTAGTCCCTGGAGTGGATACTATGTAGTTATAAGTTATAACTAGTCCCTGGAGTGGATACTATGTGGTTATAACTAGTCCCTGGAGTGGATACTATGTAGTTATAACTAGTCCCTGGAGTGGATACTATGTAGTTATAACTAGTCCCTGGAATGGATACTATGTAGTTATAACTAGTCCCTGGAGTGGATACTATGTAGTTATAACTAGTCCCTGGAGTGGATACTATGGAGTTATAACTAGTCCCTGGAGTGGATACTATGTAGTTATAACTAGTCCCTGGAGTGGATACTATGTAGTTATAACTAGTCTCTGGAGTGGATACTATGGAGTTATAACTAGTCCCTGGAGTGGATACTATATAGTTATAACTAGTCCCTGGAGTGGATACTATGTAGTTATAACTAGTCCCTGGAGTGGATACTGTGTAGTTATAACTAGTCCCTGGAGTGGATACTATGTAGTTATAACTAGTGCCTGGAGTGGATACTATGTAGTTATAACTAGTCCCTGGAGTGGATACTATGTAGTTATAACTAGTCCCTGGAGTGGATACTATGTAGTTATAACTAGTCCCTGGAGTGGATACTATGTAGTTATAACTAGTCCCTGGAGTGGATACTATATAGTTAAAACTAGTCCCTGGAGTGGATACTATATAGTTATAAGTTATAACTAGTCCCAGGAGTGGATACTATATAGTTATAACTCGTCCCTGGAGTGGATACTATGTAGTTATAACTAGTCCCTGGAGTGGATACTATGTACTTATAACTAGTCTCTGGAGTGGATACTATGGAGTTATAACTAGTCCCTGGAGTGGATACTATATAGTTATAACTAGTCCCTGGAGTGGATACTATGTAGTTATAACTAGTCCCTGGAGTGGATACTGTGTAGTTATAACTAGTCCCTGGAGTGGATACTATGTAGTTATAACTAGTGCCTGGAGTGGATACTATGTAGTTATAACTAGTCCCTGGAGTGGATACTATGTAGTTATAACTAGTCCCTGGAGTGGATACTATGTAGTTATAACTAGTCCCTGGAGTGGATACTATGTAGTTATAACTAGTCCCTGGAGTGTAAACTATGTAGTTATAATTAGTCCCTGGAGTGGATACTATGTAGTTATAAGTTATAACTAGTCCCTGGAGTGGATACTATGTAGTTATAACTAGTCCCTGGAGTGGATACTATGTAGTTATAACTAGTCCCTGGAGTGGATACTATGTAGTTATAACTAGTCCCTGGAGTGGATACTAGGTAGTTATAACTAGTCCCTGGAGTGGATACTATGTAGTTATAACTAGTCCCTGGAGTGGATACTATGTAGTTATAAGTTATAACTAGTCCCTGGAGTGGATACTATGTAGTTATAACTAGTCCCTGGAGTGAATACTATGTAGTTATAACTAGTCCCTGGAGTGGATACTATGTAGTTATAACTAGTCCCTGGAGTGGATACTATGTAGTTATAACTAGTCCCTGGAGTGGATACTATGTAGTTATAAGTAGTCCCTGGAGTGGATACTATGTAGTTATAACTAGTCCCTGGAGTGGATACTTTATAGTTATAAGTTATAACTAGTCCCTGGAGTGGATACTATGTAGTTATAACTAGTCCCTGGAGTGGATATTATGTAGTTATAACTAGTCCCTGGAGTGGATACTATGTAGTTATAAGTAGTCCCTGGAGTGTAAACTATGTAGTTATAACTAGTCCCTGGAGTGGATACTATGTAGTTATAAGTTATAACTAGTCCCTGGAGTGGATACTATGTAGTTATAACTAGTCCCTGGAGTGGATACTATGTAGTTATAACTAGTCCCTGGAGTGGATACTATGTAGTTATAACTAGTCCCTGGAGTGGATACTATGTAGTTATAACTAGTCCCTGGAGTGGATACTATGTGGTTATAACTAGTCCCTGGGGTGGATACTATGTAGTTATAACTAGTCCCTGGAGTGGATACTATGTAGTTATAACTAGTCTCTGGAGTGGATACTATGGAGTTATAACTAGTCCCTGGAGTGGATACTATATAGTTATAACTAGTCCCTGGAGTGGATACTATGTAGTTATAACTAGTCCCTGGAGTGGATACTGTGTAGTTATAACTAGTCCCTGGAGTGGATACTATGTAGTTATAACTAGTGCCTGGAGTGGATACTATGTAGTTATAACTAGTCCCTGGAGTGGATACTATGTAGTTATAACTAGTCCCTGGAGTGGATACTATGTAGTTATAACTAGTCCCTGGAGTGGATACTATGTAGTTATAACTAGTCCCTGGGGTGGATACTATGTAGTTATAACTAGTCCCTGGAGTGGATACTATGGAGTTATAACTAGTCCCTGGAGTGGATACTATATAATTATAACTAGTCCCCGGAGTGGATACTATGTAGTTATAACTAGTCCCTGGAGTGGATACTATGTAGTTATAAGTTATAACTAGTCCCTGGAGTGCATACTATGTAGTTATAACTAGTCCCTGGAGTGGATACTATGTAGTTATAACTAGTCCCTGGAGTGGATACTATGTAGTTATAACTAGTCCCTGGAATGGATACTATGTAGTTATAACTAGTCCCTGGAATGGATACTATGTAGTTATAACTAGTCCCTGGAGTGGATACTATGTAGTTATAACTAGTGCCTGGAGTGGATACTATGTAGTTATAACTAGTCCCTGGAGTGGATACTATATAGTTATAACTAATCCCTGAAGTGGATACTATGTAGTTATAACTAGTGCCTGGAGTGGATACTATGTAGTTATAACTAGTCCCTGGAGTGTAAACTATGTAGTTATAACTAGTCCCTGGAGTGGATACTATGTAGTTATAAGTTATAACTAGTCCCTGGAGTGGATACTATGTAGTTATAACTAGTCCCTGGAGTGGATACTATGTAGTTATAACTAGTCCCTGGAGTGGATACTATGTAGTTATAACTAGTCCCTGGAGTGGATACTAGGTAGTTATAACTAGTCCCTGGAGTGGATACTATGTAGTTATAACTAGTCCCTGGAGTGGATACTATGTAGTTATAAGTTATAACTAGACCGTGGAGTGGATACTATGTAGTTATAACTAGTCCCTGGAGTGAATACTATGTAGTTATAACTAGTCCCTGGAGTGGATACTATGTAGTTATAACTAGTCCCTGGAGTGGATACTATGTAGTTATAACTAGTCCCTGGAGTGGATACTATGTAGTTATAACTAGTCCCTGGAGTGGATACTATGTAGTTATAACTAGTCCCTGGAGTGGATACTATGTAGTTATAACTAGTCCCTGGAGTGGATACTTTATAGTTATAAGTTATAACTAGTCCCTGGAGTGGATACTATGTAGTTATAACTAGTCCCTGGAGTGGATACTATGTAGTTATAACTAGTCCCTGGAGTGGATACTATGTAGTTATAACTAGTCCCTGGAGTGGATACTATGTAGTTATAACTAGTCCCTGGGGTGGATACTATGTAGTTATAACTAGTCCCTGGAGTGGATACTATGTAGTTATAACTAGTCCCTGGAGTGGATACTATGTAGTTATAACTAGTCCCTGGAGTGGATACTTTATAGTTATAAGTTATAACTAGTCCCTGGAGTGGATACTATGTAGTTATAACTAGTCCCTGGAGTGGATACTATGTAGTTATAACTAGTCCCTGGAGTGGATACTATGTAGTTATAACTAGTCCCTGGAGTGGATACTATGTAGTTATAACTAGTCCCTGGGGTGGATACTATGTAGTTATAACTAGTCCCTGGAGTGGATACTATGGAGTTATAACTAGTCCCTGGAGTGGATACTATATAATTATAACTAGTCCCCCGGAGTGGATACTATGTAGTTATAACTAGTCCCTGGAGTGGATACTATGTAGTTATAAGTTATAACTAGTCCCTGGAGTGCATACTATGTAGTTATAACTAGTCCCTGGAGTGGATACTATGTAGTTATAACTAGTCCCTGGAGTGGATACTATGTAGTTATAACTAGTCCCTGGAATGGATACTATGTAGTTATAACTAGTCCCTGGAATGGATACTGTGTAGTTATAACTAGTCCCTGGAGTGGATACTATGTAGTTATAACTAGTGCCTGGAGTGGATACTATGTAGTTATAACTAGTCCCTGGAGTGGATACTATGTAGTTATAACTAGTCCCTGGAGTGGATACTATGTAGTTATAACTAGTCCCTGGAGTGGATACTATGTAGTTATAACTAGTCCCTGGAGTGTAAACTATGTAGTTATAACTAGTCCCTGGAGTGGATACTATGTAGTTATAACTAGTCCCTGGAGTGGATACTATGTAGTTATAACTAGTCCCTGGAGTGGATACTATGTAGTTATAACTAGTCCCTGGAGTGGATACTATGTAGTTATAACTAGTCCCTGGAGTGGATACTAGGTAGTTATAACTAGTCCCTGGAGTGGATACTATGTAGTTATAACTAGTCCCTGGAGTGGATACTATGTAGTTATAAGTTATAACTAGACCCTGGAGTGGATACTATGTAGTTATAACTAGTCCCTGGAGTGAATACTATGTAGTTATAACTAGTCCCTGGAGTGGATACTATGTAGTTATAACTAGTCCCTGGAGTGGATACTATGTAGTTATAACTAGTCCCTGGAGTGGATACTATGTAGTTATAACTAGTCCCTGGAGTGGATACTATGTAGTTATAACTAGTCCCTGGAGTGGATACTATGTAGTTATAACTAGTCCCTGGAGTGGATACTTTATAGTTATAAGTTATAACTAGTCCCTGGAGTGGATACTATGTAGTTATAACTAGTCCCTGGAGTGGATACTATGTAGTTATAACTAGTCCCTGGAGTGGATACTATGTAGTTATAACTAGTCCCTGGAGTGGATACTATGTAGTTATAAGTATAACTAGTCCCTGGAGTGGATACTATGTAGTTATAACTAGTCCCTGGAGTGGATACTATGTAGTTATAACTAGTCCCTGGAGTGGATACTATGTAGTTATAACTAGTCCCTGGAATGGATACTATGTAGTTATAACTAGTCCCTGGAGTGGATACTATGTTATAGTTATAACTAGTCCCTGGAGTGGTGGATAGTCCCTACTATGTAGTTATAACTAGTCCCTGGAGTGGATACTATGTAGTTATAACTAGTCCCTGGAGTGGATACTATGGAGTTATAACTAGTCCCTGGAGTGGATACTATGTAGTTATAACTAGTCCCTGGGGTGGATACTATGTAGTTATAACTAGTCCCTGGAGTGTAAACTATGTAGTTATACGTTACAACTAGTCCCTGGAGTGGATACTATATAGTTATAACTAGTGCCTGGAGTGGATACTATGTAGTTATAACTAGTCCCTGTAGTGGATACTATGGAGTTATAACTAGTCCCTGGAGTGGATACTATGGAGTTATAACTAGTCCCTGGAGTGGATACTATGTAGTTATAACTAGTCCCTGGAGTGGATACTATGTAGTTATAACTAGTCCCTGGAATGGATACTATGTAGTTATAACTAGTCCCTGGAGTGGATACTATGGAGTTATAACTAGTCCCTGGAGTGGATACTATGTAGTTATAACTAGTCCCTGGAGTGGATACTATGTAGTTATAACTAGTCCCTGGAGTGGATACTATGGAGTTATAACTAGTCCCTGGAGTGGATACTATGTAGTTATAACTAGTCCCTGGAGTGGATACTATGTAGTTATAACTAGTCCCTGGAGTGGATACTATGTAGTTATAAGTTATAACTAGTCCATGGAGTGGATACTATGTAGTTATAACTAGTCCCTGGAGTGGATACTATGTAGTTATAACTAGTCCCTGGAATGGATACTATGTAGTTATAACTAGTCCCTGGAGTGGATACTATGGAGTTATAACTAGTCCCTGGAGTGGATACTATGTAGTTATAACTAGTCCCTGGAGTGGATACTATGTAGTTATAACTAGTCCCTGGAGTGGATACTATGGAGTTATAACTAGTCCCTGGAGTGGATAATATGTAGTTATAACTAGTCCCTGGAGTGGATACTGTGTAGTTATAACTAGTCCCTGGAGTGGATACTATGTAGTTATAACTTATAACTAGTCCCTGGAGTGGATACTATGTAGTTATAACTATTCCCTGTAGTGAATACTATGTAGTTATAACTAGTCCCTGGAGTGGATACTATGTAGTTATAACTAGTGCCTGGAGTGGATACTATGTAGTTATTACTAGTCCCTGGAGTGGATACTATGTAGTTATAACTAGTCCCTGGAGTGGATACTATGTAGTTATAACTAGTCCCTGGAGTGGATACTATGCAGTTATAACTAGTCCCTGGAGTGGATACTATGTAGTTATAACTAGTCCCTGGAATGGATACTATGTAGTTATAACTAGTCCCTGGAGTGGATACTATGGAGTTATAACTAGTCCCTGGAGTGGATACTATGTAGTTATAACTAGTCCCTGGAGTGGATACTATGTAGTTATAACTAGTCCCTGGAGTGGATACTATGGAGTTATAACTAGTCCCTGGAGTGGATACTATGTAGTTATAACTAGTCCCTGGAGTGGATACTATGTAGTTATAACTAGTCCCTGGAGTGGATACTATGTAGTTATAAGTTATAACTAGTCCATGGAGTGGATACTATGTAGTTATAACTAGTCCCTGGAGTGGATACTATGTAGTTATAACTAGTCCCTGGAGTGGATACTATGTAGTTATAACTAGTCCCTGGAATGGATACTATGTAGTTATAACTAGTCCCTGGAGTGGATACTATGTAGTTATAACTAGTCCCTGGGGTGGATACTATGTAGTTATAACTAGTCCCTGGAGTGGATACTATGTAGTTATAACTAGTCCCTGGAGTGGATACTATGTAGTTATAACTAGTCCCTGGAGTGGATACTATGTAGTTATAAGTTATAACTAGTCCCTGGAGTGGATACTATGTAGTTATAACTAGTCCATGGAGTGGATACTATGTAGTTATAACTAGTCCCTGGAGTGGATACTATGTAGTTATAACTAGTCCCTGGAATGGATACTATGTAGTTATAACTAGTCCCTGAGTGGATACTATGGAGTTATAACTAGTCCCTGGAGTGGATACTATGTAGTTATAACTAGTCCCTGGAGTGGATACTATGTAGTTATAACTAGTCCCTGGAGTGGATACTATGGAGTTATAACTAGTCCCTGAGTGGATACTATGTAGTTATAACTAGTCCCTGGAGTGGATACTATGTAGTTATAACTAGTCCCTGGAGTGGATACTATGTAGTTATAAGTTATAACTAGTCCATGGAGTGGATACTATGTAGTTATAACTAGTCCCTGGAGTGGATACTATGTAGTTATAACTAGTCCCTGGAATGGATACTATGTAGTTATAACTAGTCCCTGGAGTGGATACTATGGAGTTATAACTAGTCCCTGGAGTGGATACTATGTAGTTATAACTAGTCCCTGGAGTGGATACTATGTAGTTATAACTAGTCCCTGGAGTGGATACTATGGAGTTATAACTAGTCCCTGGAGTGGATAATATGTAGTTATAACTAGTCCCTGGAGTGGATACTGTGTAGTTATAACTAGTCCCTGGAGTGGATACTATGTAGTTATAACTTATAACTAGTCCCTGGAGTGGATACTATGTAGTTATAACTATTCCCTGTAGTGAATACTATGTAGTTATAACTAGTCCCTGGAGTGGATACTATGTAGTTATAACTAGTGCCTGGAGTGGATACTATGTAGTTATTACTAGTCCCTGGAGTGGATACTATGTAGTTATAACTAGTCCCTGGAGTGGATACTATGTAGTTATAACTAGTCCCTGGAGTGGATACTATGCAGTTATAACTAGTCCCTGGAGTGGATACTATGTAGTTATAACTAGTCCCTGGAGTGGATACTATGTAGTTATAACTAGTCCCTTGAGTGGATACTATGTAGTTATAACTAGTCCCTGGAGTGGATACTTTGTAGTTATAACTAGTCCCTGGAGTGGATACTAGGTAGTTATAACTAGTCCCTGGAGTGGATACTATGTAGTTATAACTAGTCCCTGGAGTGGATACTATGTAGTTATAAGTTATAACTAGTCCCTGGAGTGGATACTATGTAGTTATAACTAGTCCCTGGAGTGAATACTATGTAGTTATAACTAGTCCCTGGAGTGGATACTATGTAGTTATAAGTTATAACTAGTCCCTGGAGTGGATACTATGTAGTTATAACTAGGCCCTGGGGTGGATACGATGGAGATAAGCTATAACTAGGCCCTGGGGTGGATACTATGCAGATAAGCTATAACTAGGCCCTGGGGTGGATACTATGCAGATAAGCTATAAATAGTCCCTGGAGTGTAAACTATGTAGTTATAACTAGTCCCTGGAGTGGATACTATGTAGTTATAAGTTATAACTAGTCCCTGGAGTGGATACTATGTAGTTATAACTAGTCCCTGGAGTGCATACTATGTAGTTATAACTAGTCCCTGGAGTGGATACTATGTAGTTATTACTAGTTCCTGGAGTGGATACTATGTAGTTATAACTAGTCCCTGGAGTGGATACTATGTAGTTATAACTAGTCCCTGGAGTGGATACTATGTAGTTATAACTAGTCCCTTGAATGGATACTATGTAGTTATAACTAGTCCCTGGAGTGGATACTATGTAGTTATAAATAGTCCCTGGAGTGGATACTATGGAGTTATAACTAGTCCCTGGAGTGGATACTATGTAGTTATAACTAGTCCCTGGAGTGGATACTATGTAGTTATAACTAGTCCCTGGAGTGGATACTATGAAGTTATAACTAGTCCCTGGAGTGGATACTATGTAGTTATAACTAGTCCATGGAGTGGATACTATGTAGTTATAACTAGTCCCTGGAGTGGATACTATGTAGTTATAACTAGTCCCTGGAATGGATACTATGTAGTTATAACTAGTCCCTGGAGTGGATACTATGGAGTTATAACTAGTCCCTGGAGTGGATACTATGTAGTTATAACTAGTCCCTGGAGTGGATACTATGTAGTTATAACTAGTCCCTGGAGTGGATACTATGGAGTTATAACTAGTCCCTGGAGTGGATACTATGTAGTTATAACTAGTCCCTGGAGTGGATACTATGTAGTTATAACTAGTCCCTGGAGTGGATACTATAGTTATAAGTTATAACTAGTCCATGGAGTGGATACTATGTAGTTATAACTAGTCCCTGGAGTGGATACTATGTAGTTATAACTAGTCCCTGGAATGGATACTATGTAGTTATAACTAGTCCCTGGAGTGGATACTATGGAGTTATAACTAGTCCCTGGAGTGGATACTATGTAGTTATAACTAGTCCCTGGAGTGGATACTATGTAGTTATAACTAGTCCCTGGAGTGGATACTATGGAGTTATAACTAGTCCCTGGAGTGGATAATATGTAGTTATAACTAGTCCCTGGAGTGGATACTGTGTAGTTATAACTAGTCCCTGAGTGGATACTATGTAGTTATAACTTATAACTAGTCCCTGGAGTGGATACTATGTAGTTATAACTATTCCCTGGAGTGAATACTATGTAGTTATAACTAGTCCCTGGAGTGGATACTATGTAGTTATAACTAGTGCCTGGAGTGGATACTATGTAGTTATAACTAGTCCCTGGAGTGGATACTATGTAGTTATAACTAGTCCCTGGAGTGGATACTATGTAGTTATAACTAGTCCCTGGAGTGGATACTATGCAGTTATAACTAGTCCCTGGAGTGGATACTATGTAGTTATAACTAGTCCCTGGAGTGGATACTATGTAGTTATAACTAGTCCCTGGAGTGTAAACTATTTAGTTATAACTAGTCCCTGGAGTGGAGACTATGTAGTTATAAGTTATAACTAGTCCCTGGAGTGGATACTATGTAATTATAACTAGTCCCTGGAGTGGATACTATGTAGTTATAACTAGTCCCTGGAGTGGATACTATGTGTTATAAGTTATAACTAGTCCCTGGAGTGGATACTATGTAGTTATAACTAGTCCCTTGAGTGGATACTATGTAGTTATAACTAGTCCCTGGAGTGGATACTTTGTAGTTATAACTAGTCCCTGGAGTGGATACTAGGTAGTTATAACTAGTCCCTGGAGTGGATACTATGTAGTTATAACTAGTCCCTGGAGTGGATACTATGTAGTTATAAGTTATAACTAGACCCTGGAGTGGATACTATGTAGTTATAACTAGTCCCTGGAGTGAATACTATGTAGTTATAACTAGTCCCTGGAGTGGATACTATGTAGTTATAACTAGTCCCTGGAGTGGATACTATGTAGTTATAACTAGTCCCTGGAGTGGATACTATGTAGTTATAACTAGTCCCTGGAGTGGATACTATGTAGTTATAACTAGTCCCTGGAGTGGATACTATGTAGTTATAACTAGTCCCTGGAGTGGATACTTTATAGTTATAAGTTATAACTAGTCCCTGGAGTGGATACTATGTAGTTATAACTAGTCCCTGGAGTGGATACTATGTAGTTATAACTAGTCCCTGGAGTGGATACTATGTAGTTATAACTAGTCCCTGGAGTGGATACTATGTAGTTATAACTAGTCCCTGAGTGGATACTATGTAGTTATAACTAGTCCCTGGGGTGGATACTATGTAGTTATAACTAGTCCCTGGAGTGGATACTATGTAGTTATAACTAGTCCCTGGAGTGGATACTATGTAGTTATAACTAGTCCCTGGAGTGGATACTATGTAGTTATAAGTTATAACTAGTCCCTGGAGTGGATACTATGTAGTTATAACTAGTCCATGGAGTGGATACTATGTAGTTATAACTAGTCCCTGGAGTGGATACTATGTAGTTATAACTAGTCCCTGGAATGGATACTATGTAGTTATAACTAGTCCCTGGAGTGGATACTATGGAGTTATAACTAGTCCCTGGAGTGGATACTATGTAGTTATAACTAGTCCCTGGAGTGGATACTATGTAGTTATAACTAGTCCCTGGAGTGGATACTATGGAGTTATAACTAGTCCCTGGAGTGGATACTATGTAGTTATAACTAGTCCCTGGAGTGGATACTATGTAGTTATAACTAGTCCCTGGAGTGGATACTATGTAGTTATAAGTTATAACTAGTCCATGGAGTGGATACTATGTAGTTATAACTAGTCCCTGGAGTGGATACTATGTAGTTATAACTAGTCCCTGGAGTGGATACTATGTAGTTATAACTAGTCCCTGGAATGGATACTATGTAGTTATAACTAGTCCCTGGAGTGGATACTATGTAGTTATAACTAGTCCCTGGGTGGATACTATGTAGTTATAACTAGTCCCTGGAGTGGATACTATGTAGTTATAACTAGTCCCTGGAGTGGATACTATGTAGTTATAACTAGTCCCTGGAGTGGATACTATGTAGTTATAAGTTATAACTAGTCCCTGGAGTGGATACTATGTAGTTATAACTAGTCCATGGAGTGGATACTATGTAGTTATAACTAGTCCCTGGAGTGGATACTATGTAGTTATAACTAGTCCCTGGAATGGATACTATGTAGTTATAACTAGTCCCTGGAGTGGATACTATGGAGTTATAACTAGTCCCTGGAGTGGATACTATGTAGTTATAACTAGTCCCTGGAGTGGATACTATGTAGTTATAACTAGTCCCTGGAGTGGATACTATGGAGTTATAACTAGTCCCTGGAGTGGATACTATGTAGTTATAACTAGTCCCTGGAGTGGATACTATGTAGTTATAACTAGTCCCTGGAGTGGATACTATGTAGTTATAAGTTATAACTAGTCCATGGAGTGGATACTATGTAGTTATAACTAGTCCCTGGAGTGGATACTATGTAGTTATAACTAGTCCCTGGAATGGATACTATGTAGTTATAACTAGTCCCTGAGTGGATACTATGGAGTTATAACTAGTCCCTGGAGTGGATACTATGTAGTTATAACTAGTCCCTGGAGTGGATACTATGTAGTTATAACTAGTCCCTGGAGTGGATACTATGGAGTTATAACTAGTCCCTGGAGTGGATAATATGTAGTTATAACTAGTCCCTGGAGTGGATACTGTGTAGTTATAACTAGTCCCTGGAGTGGATACTATGTAGTTATAACTTATAACTAGTCCCTGGAGTGGATACTATGTAGTTATAACTATTCCCTGTAGTGAATACTATGTAGTTATAACTAGTCCCTGGAGTGGATACTATGTAGTTATAACTAGTGCCTGGAGTGGATACTATGTAGTTATTACTAGTCCCTGGAGTGGATACTATGTAGTTATAACTAGTCCCTGGAGTGGATACTATGTAGTTATAACTAGTCCCTGGAGTGGATACTATGCAGTTATAACTAGTCCCTGGAGTGGATACTATGTAGTTATAACTAGTCCCTGGAGTGGATACTATGCAGATTAGTTATAACTAGTCCCTGGAGTGTAAACTATGTAGTTATAACTAGTCCCTGGAGTTGATACTATGTAGTTATAAGTTATAACTAGTCCCTGGAGTGGATACTATGTAGTTATAACTAGTCCCTGGAGTGGATACTATGTAGTTATAAGTTATAACTAGTCCCTGGAGTGGATACTATGTAGTTATAAGTTATAACTAGTCCCTGGAGTGGATAATATGTAGTTATAAATAGTCCCTGGAGTGGATACTATGTAGTTATAACTAGTCCCTGGAGTGGATACGATGTAGTTATAACTAGTCCCTGGAGTGGATACTATGTAGTTATAACTAGTCCCTGGAGTGGATACTATGTAGTTATAACTAGTCCCTGGAGTGGATACTATGTAGTTATAAATAGTCCCTGGAGTGAATACTATGTAGTTATAACTAGTCCCTGGAGTGGATACTATGTAGTTATAACTAGTGCCTGGAGTGGATACCATGTAGTTATAACTAATCCCTGAAGTGGATACTATGTAGTTATAAGTTATAACTAGTCCCTGGAGTGGATACTATGTAGTTATAACTAGTCCCTGGAGTGGATACTATGTAGTTATAACTAGTCCCTGGAATGGATACTATGTAGTTATAACTAGTCCCTGGAGTGGATACTATGTAGTTATAACTAGTCCCTGGAGTGGATACTATGTAGTTATAACTAGTCCCTGGAGTGGATACTATGTAGTTATAACTAGTCCCTGGAGTGGATACTATGTAGTTATAACTAGTCCCTTGAATGGATACTATGTAGTTATAACTAGTCCCTGGAGTGGATACTATGTAGTTATAAATAGTCCCTGGAGTGGATACTATGGAGTTATAACTAGTCCCTGGAGTGGATACTATGTAGTTATAACTAGTCCCTGGAGTGGATACTATGTAGTTATAACTAGTCCCTGGAGTGGATACTATGTGTTAGTTATAACTAGTCCCTGGAGTGGATACTATGTAGTTATAACTAGTCCCTGGAGTGGATACTATGTAGTTATAACTAGTCCCTGGAGTGGATACTATGTAGTTATAACTAGTCCCTGGAATGGATACTATGTAGTTATAACTAGTCCCTGGAGTGGATACTATGGAGTTATAACTAGTCCCTGGAGTGGATACTATGTAGTTATAACTAGTCCCTGGAGTGGATACTATGTAGTTATAACTAGTCCCTGGAGTGGATACTATGGAGTTATAACTAGTCCCTGGAGTGGATACTATGTAGTTATAACTAGTCCCTGGAGTGGATACTATGTAGTTATAACTAGTCCCTGGAGTGGATACTATGTAGTTATAAGTTATAACTAGTCCATGGAGTGGATACTATGTAGTTATAACTAGTCCCTGGAGTGGATACTATGTAGTTATAACTAGTCCCTGGAATGGATACTATGTAGTTATAACTAGTCCCTGGAGTGGATACTATGGAGTTATAACTAGTCCCTGGAGTGGATACTATGTAGTTATAACTAGTCCCTGGAGTGGATACTATGTAGTTATAACTAGTCCCTGGAGTGGATACTATGGAGTTATAACTAGTCCCTGGAGTGGATAATATGTAGTTATAACTAGTCCCTGGAGTGGATACTGTGTAGTTATAACTAGTCCCTGGAGTGGATACTATGTAGTTATAACTTATAACTAGTCCCTGGAGTGGATACTATGTAGTTATAACTATTCCCTGTAGTGAATACTATGTAGTTATAACTAGTCCCTGGAGTGGATACTATGTAGTTATAACTAGTGCCTGGAGTGGATACTATGTAGTTATTACTAGTCCCTGGAGTGGATACTATGTAGTTATAACTAGTCCCTGGAGTGGATACTATGTAGTTATAACTAGTCCCTGGAGTGGATACTATGCAGTTATAACTAGTCCCTGGAGTGGATACTATGTAGTTATAACTAGTCCCTGGAGTGGATACTATGTAGTTATAACTAGTCCCTGGAGTGTAAACTATTTAGTTATAACTAGTCCCTGGAGTGGAGACTATGTAGTTATAAGTTATAACTAGTCCCTGGAGTGGATACTATGTAATTATAACTAGTCCCTGGAGTGGATACTATGTAGTTATAACTAGTCCCTGGAGTGGATACTATGTAGTTATAAGTTATAACTAGTCCCTGGAGTGGATACTATGTAGTTATAACTAGTCCCTGGAGTGGATACTATGTAGTTATAACTAGTCCCTGGAGTGGATACTTTGTAGTTATAACTAGTCCCTGGAGTGGATACTATGTAGTTATAACTAGTCCCTGGAGTGGATACTGTGTAGTTATAACTAGTCCCTGGAGTGGATACTATGTAGTTATAAGTTATAACTAGTCCCTGGAGTGGATACTATGTAGTTATAACTAGTCCCTGGAGTGAATACTATGTAGTTATAACTAGTCCCTGGAGTGGATACTATGTAGTTATAACTAGTGCCTGGAGTGGATACTATGTAGTTATAACTAGTCCCTGGAGTGGATACTATATAGTTATAACTAATCCCTGAAGTGGATACTATGTAGTTATAACTAGTGCCTGGAGTGGATACTATGTAGTTATAACTAGTCCCTGGAGTGGATACTTTATAGTTATAAGTTATAACTAGTCCCTGGAGTGGATACTATGTAGTTATAACTAGTCCCTGGAGTGGATACTATGTAGTTATAACTAGTCCCTGGAGTGGATACTATGTAGTTATAACTAGTCCCTGGAGTGGATACTATGTAGTTATAACTAGTCCCTGGAGTGGATACTATGTAGTTATAACTAGTCCCTGGGGTGGATACTATGTAGTTATAACTAGTCCCTGGAGTGGATACTATGTAGTTATAACTAGTCCCTGGAGTGGATACTATGTAGTTATAACTAGTCCCTGGAGTGGATACTATGTAGTTATAAGTTATAACTAGTCCCTGGAGTGGATACTATGTAGTTATAACTAGTCCATGGAGTGGATACTATGTAGTTATAACTAGTCCCTGGAGTGGATACTATGTAGTTATAACTAGTCCCTGGAATGGATACTATGTAGTTATAACTAGTCCCTGGAGTGGATACTATGGAGTTATAACTAGTCCCTGGAGTGGATACTATGTAGTTATAACTAGTCCCTGGAGTGGATACTATGTAGTTATAACTAGTCCCTGGAGTGGATACTATGGAGTTATAACTAGTCCCTGGAGTGGATACTATGTAGTTATAACTAGTCCCTGGAGTGGATACTATGTAGTTATAACTAGTCCCTGGAGTGGATACTATGTAGTTATAAGTTATAACTAGTCCATGGAGTGGATACTATGTAGTTATAACTAGTCCCTGGAGTGGATACTATGTAGTTATAACTAGTCCCTGAGTGGATACTATGTAGTTATAACTAGTCCCTGGAATGGATACTATGTAGTTATAACTAGTCCCTGAGTGGATACTATGTAGTTATAACTAGTCCCTGGGGTGGATACTATGTAGTTATAACTAGTCCCTGGAGTGGATACTATGTAGTTATAACTAGTCCCTGGAGTGGATACTATGTAGTTATAACTAGTCCCTGGAGTGGATACTATGTAGTTATAAGTTATAACTAGTCCCTGGAGTGGATACTATGTAGTTATAACTAGTCCATGGAGTGGATACTATGTAGTTATAACTAGTCCCTGGAGTGGATACTATGTAGTTATAACTAGTCCCTGGAATGGATACTATGTAGTTATAACTAGTCCCTGGAGTGGATACTATGGAGTTATAACTAGTCCCTGGAGTGGATACTATGTAGTTATAACTAGTCCCTGGAGTGGATACTATGTAGTTATAACTAGTCCCTGGAGTGGATACTATGGAGTTATAACTAGTCCCTGGAGTGGATACTATGTAGTTATAACTAGTCCCTGGAGTGGATACTATGTAGTTATAACTAGTCCCTGGAGTGGATACTATGTAGTTATAAGTTATAACTAGTCCATGGAGTGGATACTATGTAGTTATAACTAGTCCCTGGAGTGGATACTATGTAGTTATAACTAGTCCCTGGAATGGATACTATGTAGTTATAACTAGTCCCTGGAGTGGATACTATGGAGTTATAACTAGTCCCTGGAGTGGATACTATGTAGTTATAACTAGTCCCTGGAGTGGATACTATGTAGTTATAACTAGTCCCTGGAGTGGATACTATGGAGTTATAACTAGTCCCTGGAGTGGATAATATGTAGTTATAACTAGTCCCTGGAGTGGATACTGTGTAGTTATAACTAGTCCCTGGAGTGGATACTATGTAGTTATAACTTATAACTAGTCCCTGGAGTGGATACTATGTAGTTATAACTATTCCCTGTAGTGAATACTATGTAGTTATAACTAGTCCCTGGAGTGGATACTATGTAGTTATAACTAGTGCCTGGAGTGGATACTATGTAGTTATTACTAGTCCCTGGAGTGGATACTATGTAGTTATAACTAGTCCCTGGAGTGGATACTATGTAGTTATAACTAGTCCCTGGAGTGGATACTATGCAGTTATAACTAGTCCCTGGAGTGGATACTATGTAGTTATAACTAGTCCCTGGAGTGGATACTATGTAGTTATAACTAGTCCCTGGAGTGTAAACTATGTAGTTATAACTAGTCCCTGGAGTGGAGACTATGTAGTTATAAGTTATAACTAGTCCCTGGAGTGGATACTATGTAGTTATAACTAGTCCCTGGAGTGGATACTATGTAGTTATAACTAGTCCCTGGAGTGGATACTATGTAGTTATAAGTTATAACTAGTCCCTGGAGTGGATACTATGTAGTTATAACTAGTCCCTTGAGTGGATACTATGTAGTTATAACTAGTCCCTGGAGTGGATACTTTGTAGTTATAACTAGTCCCTGGAGTGGATACTATGTAGTTATAACTAGTCGCTGGAGTGGATACTATGTAGTTATAACTAGTCCCTGGAGTGGATACTATGTAGTTATAACTAGTCCCTGGAGTGGATACTATGGAGTTATAACTAGTCCCTGGAGTGGATACTATGTAGTTATAACTAGTCCCTGGAGTGGATACTATGTAGTTATAACTAGTCCCTGGAGTGGATACTATGTAGTTATAAGTTACAACTAGTCCCTGGAGTGGATACTATATAGTTATAACTAGTGCCTGGAGTGGATACTATGTAGTTATAACTAGTCCCTGTAGTGGATACTATGGAGTTATAACTAGTCCCTGGAGTGGATACTATGGAGTTATAACTAGTCCCTGTAGTGGATACTATGGAGTTATAACTAGTCCCTGGAGTGGATACTATGTAGTTATAACTAGTCCCTGGAGTGGATACTATGGAGTTATAACTAGTCCCTGGAGTGGATACTATGTAGTTATAACTAGTCCCTGGAGTGGATACTATGTAGTTATAACTAGTCCCTGGGTGGATACTATGTAGTTATAAGTTATAACTAGTCCATGGAGTGGATACTATGTAGTTATAACTAGTCCCTGGAGTGGATACTATGTAGTTATAACTAGTCCCTGGAGTGGATACTATGTAGTTATAACTAGTCCCTGGAATGGATACTATGTAGTTATAACTAGTCCCTGGAGTGGATACTATGTAGTTATAACTAGTCCCTGGGGTGGATACTATGTAGTTATAACTAGTCCCTGGAGTGGATACTATGTAGTTATAACTAGTCCCTGGAGTGGATACTATGTAGTTATAACTAGTCCCTGGAGTGGATACTATGTAGTTATAAGTTATAACTAGTCCCTGGAGTGGATACTATGTAGTTATAACTAGTCCATGGAGTGGATACTATGTAGTTATAACTAGTCCCTGGAGTGGATACTATGTAGTTATAACTAGTCCCTGGAATGGATACTATGTAGTTATAACTAGTCCCTGGAGTGGATACTATGGAGTTATAACTAGTCCCTGGAGTGGATACTATGTAGTTATAACTAGTCCCTGAGTGGATACTATGTAGTTATAACTAGTCCCTGGAGTGGATACTATGGAGTTATAACTAGTCCCTGGAGTGGATACTATGTAGTTATAACTAGTCCCTGGAGTGGATACTATGTAGTTATAACTAGTCCCTGGAGTGGATACTATGTAGTTATAAGTTATAACTAGTCCATGGAGTGGATACTATGTAGTTATAACTAGTCCCTGGAGTGGATACTATGTAGTTATAACTAGTCCCTGGAATGGATACTATGTAGTTATAACTAGTCCCTGGAGTGGATACTATGGAGTTATAACTAGTCCCTGGAGTGGATACTATGTAGTTATAACTAGTCCCTGGAGTGGATACTATGTAGTTATAACTAGTCCCTGGAGTGGATACTATGGAGTTATAACTAGTCCCTGGAGTGGATAATATGTAGTTATAACTAGTCCCTGGAGTGGATACTGTGTAGTTATAACTAGTCCCTGGAGTGGATACTATGTAGTTATAACTTATAACTAGTCCCTGGAGTGGATACTATGTAGTTATAACTATTCCCTGTAGTGAATACTATGTAGTTATAACTAGTCCCTGGAGTGGATACTATGTAGTTATAACTAGTGCCTGGAGTGGATACTATGTAGTTATTACTAGTCCCTGGAGTGGATACTATGTAGTTATAACTAGTCCCTGGAGTGGATACTATGTAGTTATAACTAGTCCCTGGAGTGGATACTATGCAGTTATAACTAGTCCCTGGAGTGGATACTATGTAGTTATAACTAGTCCCTGGAGTGGATACTATGTAGTTATAACTAGTCCCTGGAGTGTAAACTATGTAGTTATAACTAGTCCCTGGAGTGGAGACTATGTAGTTATAAGTTATAACTAGTCCCTGGAGTGGATACTATGTAGTTATAACTAGTCCCTGGAGTGGATACTATGTAGTTATAACTAGTCCCTGGAGTGGATACTATGGAGTTATAACTAGTCCCTGGAGTGGATACTATGTAGTTATAACTAGTCCCTGGAGTGGATACTATGTAGTTATAACTAGTCCCTGGAGTGTAAACTATGTAGTTATAAGTTATAACTAGTCCCTGGAGTGGATACTATGTAGTTATAACTAGTCCCTGGAGTGGATACTATGTAGTTATAACTAGTCCCTGGAGTGGATACTATGTAGTTATAACTAGTCCCTGGAATGGATACTATGTAGTTATAACTAGTCCCTGGAGTGGATACTATGTAGTTATAACTAGTCCCTGGGGTGGATACTATGTAGTTATAACTAGTCCCTGGAGTGGATACTATGTAGTTATAACTAGTCCCTGAGTGGATACTATGTAGTTATAACTAGTCCCTGGAGTGGATACTATGTAGTTATAAGTTATAACTAGTCCCTGGAGTGGATACTATGTAGTTATAACTAGTCCCATGGAGTGGATACTATGTAGTTATAACTAGTCCCTGGAGTGGATACTATGTAGTTATAACTAGTCCCTGGAATGGATACTATGTAGTTATAACTAGTCCCTGGAGTGGATACTATGGAGTTATAACTAGTCCCTGGAGTGGATACTATGTAGTTATAACTAGTCCCTGGAGTGGATACTATGTAGTTATAACTAGTCCCTGGAGTGGATACTATGGAGTTATAACTAGTCCCTGGAGTGGATACTATGTAGTTATAACTAGTCCCTGGAGTGGATACTATGTAGTTATAACTAGTCCCTGGAGTGGATACTATGTAGTTATAAGTTATAACTAGTCCATGGAGTGGATACTATGTAGTTATAACTAGTCCCTGGAGTGGATACTATGTAGTTATAACTAGTCCCTGGAATGGATACTATGTAGTTATAACTAGTCCCTGGAGTGGATACTATGGAGTTATAACTAGTCCCTGGAGTGGATACTATGTAGTTATAACTAGTCCCTGGAGTGGATACTATGTAGTTATAACTAGTCCCTGGAGTGGATACTATGGAGTTATAACTAGTCCCTGGAGTGGATAATATGTAGTTATAACTAGTCCCTGGAGTGGATACTGTGTAGTTATAACTAGTCCCTGGAGTGGATACTATGTAGTTATAACTTATAACTAGTCCCTGGAGTGGATACTATGTAGTTATAACTATTCCCTGTAGTGAATACTATGTAGTTATAACTAGTCCCTGGAGTGGATACTATGTAGTTATAACTAGTGCCTGGAGTGGATACTATGTAGTTATTACTAGTCCCTGGAGTGGATACTATGTAGTTATAACTAGTCCCTGGAGTGGATACTATGTAGTTATAACTAGTCCCTGGAGTGGATACTATGTAGTTATAACTAGTCCCTGGAGTGGATACTATGTAGTTATAACTAGTCCCTGGAGTGGATACTATGTAGTTATAACTAGTCCCTGGAGTGTAAACTATGTAGTTATAACTAGTCCCTGGAGTGGATACTATGTAGTTATAAGTTATAACTAGTCCCTGGAGTGGATACTATGTAGTTATAACTAGTCCCTGGAGTGGATACTATGTAGTTATAACTAGTCCCTGGAGTGGATACTATGTAGTTATAAGTTATAACTAATCCCTGGAGTGGATACTATGTAGTTATAACTAGTCCCTGAGTGGATACTATGTAGTTATAACTAGTCCCTGGAGTGGATACTTTGTAGTATAACTAGTCCCTGGAGTGGATACTATGTAGTTATAACTAGTCGCTGGAGTGGATACTATGTAGTTATAACTAGTCCCTGGAGTGGATACTATGTAGTTATAACTAGTCCCTGGAGTGGATACTATGTAGTTATAAGTTATAACTAGTCCCTGGAGTGGATACTATGTAGTTATAACTAGTCCCTGGAGTGGATACTATGGAGTTATAACTAGTCCCTGGAGTGGATACTATGTAGTTATAACTAGTCCCTGGAGTGGATACTATGGAGTTATAACTAGTCCCTGGAGTGGATACTATATAATTATAACTAGTCCCCGGAGTGGATACTATGTAGTTATAACTAGTCCCTGGAGTGGATACTATGTTGTTATAAGTTATAACTAGTCCCTGGAGTGGATACTATGTAGTTATAACTAGTCCCTGGAGTGGATACTATGTAGTTATAACTAGTCCCTGGAGTGGATACTATGTAGTTATAAGTTATAACTAGTCCCTGTAGTGGATACTATGTAGTTATAACTAGTCCCTGGAGTGGATACTATATAGTTATAACTAGTCCCTGGAGTGGATACTATATAGTTATAACTAGTCTCTGGAGTGGATACTATGTAGTTATAACTAGTCCCTGGAGTGGATACTATGTAGTTATAACTAGTCCCTGGAGTGGATACTATGTAGTTATAACTAGTCCCTAGAGTGGATACTATGTAGTTATAACTAGTCCCTGGAGTGGATACTATGTAGTTATAACTAGTCCCTGGAGTGGATACTATATAGTTATAACTAGTCCCTGGAGTGGATACTATGTAGTTATAACTAGTCCATGGAGTGGATACTATGTAGTTATAACTAGTCCCTGGAGTGGATACTATGTAGTTATAACTAGTCCCTGGAATGGATACTATGTAGTTATAACTAGTCCCTGGAGTGGATACTATGGAGTTATAACTAGTCCCTGGAGTGGATACTATGTAGTTATAACTAGTCCCTGGAGTGGATACTATGTAGTTATAACTAGTCCCTGGAGTGGATACTATGGAGTTATAACTAGTCCCTGGAGTGGATAATATGTAGTTATAACTAGTCCCTGGAGTGGATACTGTGTAGTTATAACTAGTCCCTGGAGTGGATACTATGTAGTTATAACTTATAACTAGTCCCTGGAGTGGATACTATGTAGTTATAACTATTCCCTGGAGTGAATACTATGTAGTTATAACTAGTCCCTGGAGTGGATACTATGTAGTTATAACTAGTGCCTGGAGTGGATACTATGTAGTTATAACTAGTCCCTGGAGTGGATACTATGTAGTTATAACTAGTCCCTGGAGTGGATACTATGTAGTTATAACTAGTCCCTGGAGTGGATACTTTGTAGTTATAAGTTATAACTAGTCCCTGGAGTTGATACTATGTAGTTATAACTAGTCCCTGGAGTGGATACTATGTAGTTATAACTAGTCCCTGGAGTGGATACTATGTAGTTATAAGTTATAACTAGTCCCTGGAGTGGATACTATGTAGTTATAACTAGTCCCTGGAGTGGATACTATGTAGTTATAACTAGTCCCTGGAGTGGATACTATGTAGTTATAACTAGTCCCTGGAGTGGATACTATGTAGTTATAACTAGTCCTGGAGTGGATACTATGTAGTTATAACTAGTCCCTGGAGTGGATACTATGTAGTTATAACTAGTCCCTGGAGTGGATACTATGTAGTTATAAGTTATAACTAGTCCCTGGAGTGGATACTATGTAGTTATAACTAGTCCCTGGAGTGGATACTATGGAGTTATAACTAGTCCCTGGAGTGGATACTATGTAGTTATAACTAGTCCCTGGAGTGGATACTATGGAGTTATAACTAGTCCCTGGAGTGGATACTATATAATTATAACTAGTCCTGGAGTGGATACTATGTAGTTATAACTAGTCCCTGGAGTGGATACTATGTTGTTATAAGTTATAACTAGTCCCTGGAGTGGATACTATGTAGTTATAACTAGTCCCTGGAGTGGATACTATGTAGTTATAACTAGTCCCTGGAGTGGATACTATGTAGTTATAAGTTATAACTAGTCCCTGTAGTGGATACTATGTAGTTATAACTAGTCCCTGGAGTGGATACTATATAGTTATAACTAGTCCCTGGAGTGGATACTATATAGTTATAACTAGTCCTGGAGTGGATACTATGTAGTTATAACTAGTCCCTGGAGTGGATACTATGTAGTTATAACTAGTCCCTGGAGTGGATACTATGTAGTTATAACTAGTCCCTAGAGTGGATACTATGTAGTTATAACTAGTCCCTGGAATGGATACTATGTAGTTATAACTAGTCCCTGGAGTGGATACTATATAGTTATAACTAGTCCCTGGAGTGGATACTATGTAGTTATAACTAGTCCCTGGAGTGGATACTGTGTAGTTATAACTAGTCCCTGGAGTGGATACTATGTAGTCATAACTAGTCCCTGGAGTGGATACTATGTAGTTATAACTAGTCCCTGGAGTGGACACTATTTAGTTATAAGTTATAACTAGTCCCAGGAGTGGATACTATATAGTTATAAGTTATAACTAGTCCCTGGAGTGGATACTATGTCGTTATAACTAGTCCCTGGAGTGGATACTATGTAGTTATAACTAGTCCCTGGAGTGGATACTATGTAGTTATAACTAGTCCCTGGGGTGGATACTATGTAGTTATAACTAGTCCCTGGAGTGGATACTATGTAGTTATAACTAGTCCCTGGAGTGGATACTATGTAGTTATAACTAGTCCCTGGAGTGGATACTATGTAGTTATAAGTTATAACTAGTCCCTGGAGTGGATACTATGTAGTTATAACTAGTCCCTGGAGTGGATACTATGTAGTTATAACTAGTCCCTGGAGTGGATACTATGTAGTTATAACTAGTCCCTGGAATGGATACTATGTAGTTATATCTAGTCCCTGGAGTGGATACTATGGAGTTATAACTAGTCCCTGGAGTGGATACTATGTAGTTATAACTAGTCCCTGGAGTGGATACTATGTAGTTATAACTAGTCCCTGGAGTGGATACTATGGTAGTTATAACTAGTCCCTGGAGTGGATAATATGTAGTTATAACTAGTCCCTGGAGTGGATACTGTGTAGTTATAACTAGTCCCTGGAGTGGATACTATGTAGTTATAAGTTATAACTAGTCCCTGGAGTGGATACTATGTAGTTATAACTATTCCCTGGAGTGATACTATGTAGTTATAACTAGTCCCTGGAGTGGATACTATGTAGTTATAACTAGTCCCTGGAGTGGATACTATGTAGTTATAACTAGTCCCTGGAGTGGATACTATGTAGTTATAACTAGTCCCTGGAGTGGATACTATGTAGTTATAACTAGTCCCTGGAGTGGATACTATGCAGTTATAACTAGTCCCTGGAGTGAATACTATGTAGTTATAACTAGTCCCTGGAGTGGATACTATGTAGTTATAACTAGTGCCTGGAGTGGATACTATGTAGTTATAACTAGTCCCTGGAGTGGATACTATGTAGTTATAAGTTATAACTAGTCCCTGGAGTGGATACTATGTAGTTATAACTAGTCCCTGGAGTGGATACTATGTAGTTATAACTAGTCCCTGGAGTGGATACTATGTAGTTATAAGTTATAACTAGTCCCTGGAGTGGATACTATGTAGTTATAACTAGTCCCTGGAGTGGATACTATGTAGTTATAACTAGTCCCTGGAGTGGATACTTTGTAGTTATAACTAGTCCCTGGAGTGGATACTATAGTAGTTATAACTAGTCCCTGGAGTGGATACTATGTAGTTATAACTAGTCCCTGGAGTGGATACTATGTAGTTATAACTAGTCCCTGGAGTGGATACTATGTAGTTATAAGTTATAACTAGTCCCTGGAGTGGATACTATGTAGTTATAACTAGTCCCTGGAGTGGATACTATGGAGTTATAACTAGTCCCTGGAGTGGATACTATGAGTTATAACTAGTGCCTGGAGTGGATACTATGTAGTTATAACTAGTCCCTGGAGTGGATACTATATAGTTATAACTAGTCCCTGGAGTGGATACTATGTAGTTATAAGTTAACTAGTCCCTATGGATACTATGTAGTTATAACTAGTCCCTGGAGTGGATACTATGTAGTTATAACTAGTCCCTGGAGTGGATACTATGTAGTTATAACTAGTCCCTGGAGTGGATACTATGTAGTTATAAGTTATAACTAGTCCCTGGAGTGGATACTATGTAGTTATAACTAGTATACCTGGAGTGGATACTATATAGTTATAACTAGTCCCTGGAGTGGATACTATATAGTTATAACTAGTCCCTGGAGTGGATACTATGTAGTTATAACTAGTCCCTGGAGTGGATACTATGTAGTTATAACTAGTCCCTGGAGTGGATACTATGTAGTTATAACTAGTCCCTGGAGTGGATACTTTGTAGTTATAACTAGTCACTGGAGTGGATACTATGTAGTTATAACTAGTCCCTGGAGTGGATACTGTGTACTTATAACTAGTCCCTGGAGTGGATACTATGTAGTTATAACTAGTCACTGGAGTGGATACTATGTAGTTATAACTAGTCCCTGGAGTGAATACTATGTAGTTATAACTAGTCCCTGGAGTGGATACTGTGTAGTTATAACTAGTCCCTGGAGTGGATACTATGTAGTTATAACTAGTCCCTGGAGTGGATACTATGTAGTTATAACTAGTCCCTGGAGTGGATACTGTGTAGTTATAACTAGTCCCTGGAGTGGATACTATATAGTTATAACTAGTCCCTGGAGTGGATACTATGTAGTTATAACTAGTCCCTGGAGTGGATACTATATAGTTATAACTAGTCCCTGGAGTGGATACTATGTAGTTATAACTAGTCCCTGGAGTGGATACTATGGAGTTATAACTAGTCCCTGGAGTGGATACTATGTAGTTATAACTAGTCCCTGGAGTGGATACTATATAGTTATAAGTTATAACTAGTCCCAGGAGTGGATACTATATAGTTATAACTAGTCCTGGAGTGGATACTATGTAGTTATAACTAGTCCCTGGAGTGGATACTATGTAGTTATAACTAGTCCCTGGAGTGGATACTATGTAGTTATAAGTTATAACTAGTCCCTGGAGTGGATACTATGTAGTTATAACTAGTCCCTGGAGTGGATACTATGGAGTTATAACTAGTCCCTGGAGTGGATACTATGGAGTTATAACTAGTCCCTGGAGTGGATACTATGTAGTTATAACTAGTCCCTGGATTGGATACTATATAGTTATAACTAGTCCCTGGTGTGGATACTATGTAGTTATAAGTTATACTAGTCCCTGTAGTGGATACTATGTAGTTATAACTAGTCCCTGGAGTGGATACTATGTAGAAATAACTAGTCCCTGGAGTGGATACTATGTAGTTATAACTAGTCCCTGGAGTGGATACTATGTAGTTATAAGTTATAACTAGTCCCTGTAGTGGATACTATGTAGTTATAACTAGTCCCTGGAGTGGATACTATATAGTTATAACTAGTCCCTGGAGTGGATACTATATAGTTATAACTAGTCCCTGGAGTGGATACTATGTAGTTATAACAAGTCCCTGGAGTGGATACTATGTAGTTATAACTAGTCCCTGGAGTGGATACTATGTAGTTATAACTAGTCCCTGGAGTGGATACTATGTAGTTATAACTAGTCCCTGGAGTGGATACTATGTAGTTATAACTAGTCCCTGGAGTGGATACTATATAGTTATAACTAGTCCCTGGAGTGGATACTATGTAGTTATAACTAGTCCCTGGAGTGGATACTGTGTAGTTATAACTAGTCCCTGGAGTGGATACTATGTAGTTATAACTAGTCCCTGGAGTGGATACTGTGTAGTTATAACTAGTCCCTGGAGTGGATACTATGTAGTTATAACTAGTCCCTGGAGTGGATACTATGTAGTTATAACTAGTCCCTAGAGTGGATACTGTGTAGTTATAACTAGTCCCTGGAGTGGATACTATATAGTTATAAGTTATAACTAGGCCCTGGAGTGGATACTATGTAGTCATAACTAGTCCCTGGAGTGGATACTATGTAGTTATAACTAGTCCCTGGAGTGGATACTGTATAGTTATAAGTTATAACTAGTCCCTGGAGTGGATACTATGTAGTCATAACTAGTCCCTGGAGTGGATACTATGTAGTTATAACTAGTCCCTGGAGTGGATACTATATAGTTAAAACTAGTCCCTGGAGTGGACACTATATAGTTATAAGTTATAACTAGTCCCAGGAGTGGATACTATATAGTTATAACTAGTCCTTGGAGTGGATACTATGTAGTTATAACTAGTCCCTGGAGTGGATACTATGTAGTTATAACTAGACCCTGGAGTGGATACTATGTAGTTATAAGTTATAACTAGTCCCTGGAGTGGATACTATGTAGTTATAACTAGTCCCTGGAGTGGATACTATATAGTTATAACTAGTTCCTGGAGTGGATACTATGTAGTTATAACTAGTCCCTGGAGTGGACACTATGTAGTTATAACTAGTCCCTGGAGTGGATACTATGTAGTTATAACTAGTCCCTGGAGTGGATACTATGTAGTTATAACTAGTCCCTGGAGTGGATACTGTGTAGTTATAACTAGTCCCTGGAGTGGATACTATATAGTTATAAGTTATAACTAGTCCCTGGAGTGGATACTATATAGTTATAACTAGTCCCTGGAGTGGATACTATATAGTTATAACTAGTCCCTGGAGTGGATACTATATAGTTATAACTAGTCCCTGGAGTGGATACTATATAGTTATAACTAGTCCCTGGAGTGGATACTATGTAGTTATAACAAGTCCCTGGAGTGGATACTATGTAGTTATAACTAGTCCCTGGAGTGGATAATATGTAGTTATAACTAGTCCCTGGAGTGGATACTATGTAGTTATAAATACTCCCTGGAGTGGATACTATGGAGTTATAACTAGTCCCTGGAGTGGATACTATGTAGTTATAACTAGTCCCTGGAGTGGATACTATGTAGTTATAACTAGTCCCTGGAGTGGATACTATGTAGTTATAACTAGTCCCTGGAGTGGATACTATGTAGTTATAACTAGTCCCTGAGTGGGTACTATATAGTTATAACTAGTCCCTGGAGTGGATACTATGTTGTTATAACTAGTCCCTGGAGTGGATACTGTGTAGTTATAACTAGTCCCTGGACTGGATACTATGTAGTTATAAGTTATAACTAGTCCCTGTAGTGGATACTATGTAGTTATAACTAGTCCCTGGAGTGGATACTATATAGTTATAACTAGTCCCTGGAGTGGATACTATATAGTTATAACTAGTCCCTGGAGTGGATACTATGTAGTTATAACTAGTCCCTGGAGTGGATACTATGTAGTTATAACTAGTCCCTGGAGTGGATACTATGTAGTTATAACTAGTCCCTGGAGTGGATACTATATAGTTAAAACTAGTCCCTGGAGTGGACACTATATAGTTATAAGTTATAACTAGTCCCAGGAGTGGATACTATATAGTTATAACTAGTCCTTGGAGTGTATACTATATAGTTATAAGATATAACTAGTCCCTGGAGTGGATACTATGTCGTTATAACTAGTCCCTGGAGTGGATACTATGTAGTTATAACTAGTCCCTGGAGTGGATACTATGTAGTTATAACTAGTCCCTGGAGTGGATACTATGTAGTTATAACTAGTCCCTGGAGTGGATACTATGTAGTTATAACTAGTCCCTGGAGTGGATACTATGGAGTTATAACTAGTCCCTGGAGTGGATACTATGTAGTTATAACTAGTGCCTGGAGTGGATACTATGTAGTTATAACTAGACCCTGGAGTGGATACTATGGAGTTATAACTAGTCCCTGGAGTGAATACTATGTAGTTATAACTAGACCCTGGAGTGGATACTATGGAGTTATAACTAGTCCCTGGAGTGGATACTATATAGTTATAACTAGTCCCTGGAGTGGATACTATATAGTTATAACTAGTCCCTGGAGTGGATACTATGTAGTTCTAAGTTATAACTAGTCCCTGGAGTGGATACTATATAGTTATACCTAGTCCCTGGAGTGGATACTATGTAGTTATAAGTTATAACTAGTCCCTGGAGTGGATACTATGTAGTTATAACTAGTCCCTGGAGTGGATACTATGTAGTTATAACTAGTCCCTGGAGTGGACACTATGTAGTTATAACTAGTCCCTGGAGTGGATACTATGTAGTTATAACTAGTCCCTGGAGTGGATACTATGGTGTAGTTATAACTAGTCCCTGGAGTGGATACTATATAGTTATAAGTTATAACTAGTCCCTGGAGTGGATACTATATAGTTATAACTAGTCCCTGGAGTGGATACTATATAGTTATAACTAGTCCCTGGAGTGGATACTATATAATTATAACTAGTCCCTGGAGTGGATACTATATAGTTATAAGTTATAACTAGTCCCTGGAGTGGATACTATGTAGTTATAACTAGTCCCTGGAGTGGATACTATGTAGTTATAACTAGTCCCTGGAGTGGATACTATGTAGTTATAACTAGTCCCTGGAGTGGATACTATATAGTTATAACTAGTCCCTGGAGTGGATACTATATAGTTATAACTAGTCCCTATGGATACTATGTAGTTATAACAAGTCCCTGGAGTGGATACTATGTAGTTATAACTAGTCCCTGGAGTGGATACTATGTAGTTATAACTAGTCCCTGGAGTGGATACTATGTAGTTATAAGTTATAACTAGTCCCTGGAGTGGATACTATGTAGTTATAACTAGGCCCTGGAGTGGATACTATATAGTTATAACTAGTTCCTGGAGTGGATACTATGTAGTTATAACTAGTCCCTGGAGTGGATACTATGTAGTTATAACTAGTCCCTGGAGTGGATACTATGTAGTTATAACTAGTCCCTGGAGTGGATACTATGTAGTTATAACTAGTCCCTGGAGTGGACACTATGTAGTTATAACTAGTCCCTGGAGTGGATACTATGTAGTTATAACTAGTCCCTGGAGTGGATACTATGTAGTTATAACTAGTCCCTGGAGTGGATACTATATAGTTATAAGTTATAACTAGTCCCTGGAGTGGATACTATATAGTTATAACTAGTCCCTGGAGTGGATACTATATAGTTATAACTAGTCCCTGGAGTGGATACTATATAGTTATAACTAGTCCCTGGAGTGGATACTATATAGTTATAAGTTATAACTAGTCCCTGGAGTGGATACTATGTAGTTATAACTAGTCCCTGGAGTGGATACTATGTAGTTATAACTAGTCCCTGGAGTGGATACTATGTAGTTATAACTAGTCCCTGGAGTGGATACTATATAGTTATAACTAGTCCCTGGAGTGGATACTATATAGTTATAACTAGTCCCTGAGTGGATACTATGTAGTTATAACTAGTCCCTGGAGTGGATACTATGTAGTTATAACTAGTCCCTGGAGTGGATACTATGTAGTTATAACTAGTCCCTGGAGTGGATACTATGTTATAGTTATAACTAGTCCCTGGAGTGGATACTGTGTAGTTATAACTAGTCCCTGGAGTGGATACTATGTAGTTATAACTAGTCCCTGGAGTGGATACTGTGTAGTTATAACTAGTCCCTGGAGTGGATACTATGTAGTTATAACTAGTCCCTGGAGTGGATACTATGTAGTTATAACTAGTCCCTGGAGTGGATACTATGTAGTTATAAGTTATAACTAGGCCCTGGAGTGGATACTATGTAGTCATAACTAGTCCCTGGAGTGGATACTATGTAGTTATAACTAGTCCCTGGAGTGGATACTATATAGTTATAAGTTATAACTAGTCCCTGGAGTGGATACTATGTAGTTATAACTAGTCCCTGGAGTGGATACTATGTAGTTATAACTAGTCCCTGGAGTGGATACTATGTAGTTATAACTAGTCCCTGGAGTGGATACTGTGTAGTTATAACTAGTCCCTGGAGTGGATACTATGTAGTTATAACTAGTCCCTGGAGTGGATACTGTGTAGTTATAACTAGTCCCTGGAGTGGATACTATGTAGTTATAACTAGTCCCTGGAGTGGATACTATGTAGTTATAACTAGTCCCTAGAGTGGATACTGTGTAGTTATAACTAGTCCCTGGAGTGGATACTATATAGTTATAAGTTATAACTAGTCCCTGGAGTGGATACTATGTAGTTATAACTAGTCCCTGGAGTGGATACTATGTAGTTATAACTAGTCCCTGGAGTGGATACTATAGTTATAAGTTATAACTAGTCCCTGGAGTGGATACTATATAGTTAAAACTAGTCCCTGGAGTGGATACTATATAGTTATAAGTTATAACTAGTCCCTGGAGTGGATACTATATAGTTATAACTAGTCCCTGGAGTGGATACTATGTAGTTATAACTAGTCCCTGGAGTGGATACTATGTAGTTATAACTAGTCCCTGGAGTGGATACTATGTAGTTATAAGTTATAACTAGTCCCTGGAGTGGATACTATATAGTTATAACTAGTCCCTGGAGTGGATACTATGTAGTTATAACTAGTCCCTGGAGTGGATACTATGTAGTTATAACTAGTCCCTGGAGTGGATACTATGTAGTTATAACTAGTCCCTGGAGTGGATACTATGTAGTTATAACTAATCCCTGGAGTGGATACTGTGTAGTTATAACTAGTCCCTGGAGTGGATACTATGTAGTTATAAGTTATAACTAGTCCCTGGAGTGGATACTATGTAGTTATAACTAGTCCCTGGAGTGGATACTATGTAGTTATAACTAGTCCCTGGAGTGGATACTATGTAGTTATAACTAGTCCCTGGAGTGGATACTATGTAGTTATAACTAGTCCCTGGAGTGGATACTATGTAGTTATAAGTTATAACTAGTCCCTGGAGTGGATACTATGTAGTTATAATTAGTCCCTGGAGTGGATACTATGTAGTTATAACTAGTCCCTGGAGTGGATACTGTATAGTTATAAGTTATAACTAGTCCCTGGAGTGGATACTATGTAGTTATAACTAGTCCCTGGAGTGGATACTATGTAGTTATAACTAGTCCCTGGAGTGGATACTATGTAGTTATAACTAGTCCCTGGAGTGGATACTATGGAGTTATAACTAGTCCCTGGAGTGGATACTATGTAGTTATAACTAGTCCCTGGAGTGGATACTATGTAGTTATAACTAGTCCCTGGAGTGGATACTATGTAGTTATAAGTTATAACTAGTCCCTGGAGTGGATACTATGTAGTTATAACTAGTGCCTGGAGTGGATACTATGTAGTTATAACTAGTCCCTGTAGTGGATACTATGTAGTTATAACTAGTCCCTGGAGTGGATATTTTGTAGTTATAAGTTATAACTAGTCCCTGGAGTGGATACTATGTAGTTATAACTAGTCCCTGGAGTGCATACTATGTAGTTATAACTAGTTCCTGGAGTGGATACTATGCAGTTATAACTAGTCCCTGGAGTGGATACTATGTAGTTATAACTAGTCCCTGGAGTGGATACTATGTAGTTATAACTAGTCCCTGGAGTGTAAACTATGTAGTTATAACTAGTCCCTGGAGTGGATACTATGTAGTTATAAGTTATAACTAGTCCCTGGAGTGGATACTATGTAGTTATAACTAGTCCCTGGAGTGGATACTATGTAGTTATAACTAGTCCCTGGAGTGGATACTATGTAGTTATAAGTTATAACTAGTCCCTGGAGTGGATACTATGTAGTTATAACTAGTCCCTGGAGTGGATACTATGTAGTTATAACTAGTCCCTGGAGTGGATACTATGTAGTTATAACTAGTCCCTGGAGTGGATACTATGTAGTTATAACTAGTCCCTGGAGTGGATACTATGTAGTTATAACTAGTCCCTGGAGTGGATACTATGTAGTTATAACTAGTCCCTGGAGTGGATACTATGTAGTTATAAGTTATAACTAGTCCCTGGAGTGGATACTATGTAGTTATAACTAGTCCCTGGAGTGGATACTATGGAGTTATAACTAGTCCCTGGAGTGGATACTATGGAGTTATAACTAGTGCCTGGAGTGGATACTATGTAGTTATAACTAGTCCCTGGAGTGGATACTATATAGTTATAACTAGTCCCTGGTGTGGATACTATGTAGTTATAAGTTATACCTAGTCCCTGTAATGGATACTATGTAGTTATAACTAGTCCCTGGAGTGGATACTATGTAGTTATAACTAGTCCCTGGAGTGGATACTATGTAGTTATAACTAGACCCTGGAGTGGATACTATGTAGTTATAAGTTATAACTAGTCCCTGTAGTGGATACTATGTAGTTATAACTAGTCCCTGGAGTGGATACTATATAGTTATAACTAGTCCCTGGAGTGGATACTATATAGTTATAACTAGTCCCTGGAGTGGATACTATGTAGTTATAACAAGTCCCTGGAGTGGATACTATGTAGTTATAACTAGTCCCTGGAGTGGATACTATGTAGTTATAACTAGTCCCTGGAGTGGATACTATGTACTTATAACTAGTCCCTGGAGTGGATACTATGTAGTTATAACTAGTCCCTGGAGTGGATACTATATAGTTATAACTAGTCCCTGGAGTGGATACTATGTAGTTATAACTAGTCCCTGGAGTGGATACTGTGTAGTTATAACTAGTCCCTGGAGTGGATACTATGTAGTTATAACTAGTCCCTGGAGTGGATACTGTGTAGTTATAACTAGTCCCTGGAGTGGATACTATGTAGTTATAACTAGTCCCTGAGTGGATACTATGTAGTTATAACTAGTCCCTAGAGTGGATACTGTGTAGTTATAACTAGTCCCTGGAGTGGATACTATATAGTTATAACTAGTCCCTGGAGTGGATACTATGTAGTTATAACTAGTCCCTGGAGTGGATACTATGTAGTTATAACTAGTCCCTGGAGTGGATACTATGTAGTTATAAATAGTCCCTGGAGTGGATACTATGGAGTTATAACTAGTCCCTGGGGTGGATACTATGTAGTTATAACTAGTCCCTGGAGTGTATACTATGTAGTTATACGTTATAACTAGTCCCTGGAGTGGATACTATATAGTTATAACTAGTCCCTGGAGTGGATACTATGTAGTTATAACTAGTCCCTGGAGTGGATACTATGTAGTTATAACTAGTCCCTGGAGTGGATACTATGTAGTTATAAGTTATAACTAATCCCTGGAGTGGATACTATATAGTTATAACTAGTCCCTGGAGTGTATACTATGGAGATAATCTATAACTAGGCCCTGGTGTGGATACTATGGAGATAAGCTATAACTAGGCCCTGGAGTGGATACTATGTAGTTATAACTAGTCCCTGGATTGGATACTATATAGTTATAACTAGTCCCTGGAGTGGATACTATGTAGTTATAAGTTATAACTAGTCCCTGTAATGGATACTATGTAGTTATAACTAGTCCCTGGAGTGGATACTATGTAGTTATAACTAGTCCCTGGAGTGGATACTATGTAGTTATAACTAGACCCTGGAGTGGATACTATGTAGTTATAAGTTATAACTAGTCCCTGTAGTGGATACTATGTAGTTATAACTAGTCCCTGGAGTGGATACTATATAGTTATAACTAGTCCCTGGAGTGGATACTATATAGTTATAACTAGTCCCTGGAGTGGATACTATGTAGTTATAACTAGTCCCTGGAGTGGATACTATGTAGTTATAACTAGTCCCTGGAGTGGATACTATGTAGTTATAACTAGTCCCTGGAGTGGATACTATGTAGTTATAACTAGTCCCTGGAGTGGATACTATGTAGTTATAACTAGTCCCTGGAGTGGATACTATATAGTTATAACTAGTCCCTGGAGTGGATACTATGTAGTTATAACTAGTCCCTGGAGTGGATACTGTGTAGTTATAACTAGTCCCTGGAGTGGATACTATGATAGTTATAACTAGTCCCTGGAGTGGATACTATGTAGTTATAACTAGTCCCTGGAGTGGATACTATGATAGTTATAACTAGTCCCTGGAGTGGATACTATGTAGTTATAACTAGTCCCTGGAGTGGATACTATGTAGTTATAACTAGTCCCTGGAGTGGATACTATATAGTTATAAGTTATAACTAGCCCTGGAGTGGATACTATGTAGTTATAACTAGTCCCTGGAGTGGATACTATGTAGTTATAACTAGTCCCTGGAGTGGATACTGTATAGTTATAAGTTATAACTAGTCCCTGGAGTGGATACTATGTAGTTATAACTAGTCCCTGGAGTGGATACTATGTAGTTATAACTAGTCCCTGGAGTGGATACTATATAGTTAAAACTAGTCCCTGGAGTGGATACTATATAGTTATAAGTTATAACTAGTCCCTGGAGTGGATACTATATAGTTATAACTAGTCCCTGGAGTGGATACTATGTAGTTATAACTAGTCCCTGGAGTGGATACTATGTAGTTATAACTAGTCCCTGGAGTGGATACTATGTAGTTATACGTTATAACTAGTCCCTGGAGTGGATACTATGTAGTTATAACTAGTCCCTGGAGTGGATACTATATAGTTATAACTAGTCCCTGGAGTGGATACTATGTAGTTATAACTAGTCCCTGGAGTGGATACTATGTAGTTATAACTAGTCCCTGGAATGGATACTATGTAGTTATAACTAGTCCCTGGAGTGGATACTATGTAGTTATAACTAGTCCCTGGAGTGCATACTATGTAGTTATAACTAGTCCCTGGAGTGGATACTATGTAGTTATAAGTTATAACTAATCCCTGGAGTGGATACTATATAGTTATAACTAGTCCCTGGAGTGTATACTATGTAGTTATAACTAGTCCCTGGAGTGGATACTATATAGTTATAACTAGTCCCTGGAGTGGATACTATATAGTTATAACTAGTCCCTGGAGTGGATACTATGTAGTTATAACTAGTCCCTGGAGTGGATACTATGTAGTTATAACTAGTCCCTGGAGTGGATACTATGTAGTTATAACTAGTCCCTGGAGTGGATACTATGTAGTTATAAATAGTCCCTGGAGTGGATACTATGGAGTTATAACTAGTCCCTGGAGTGGATACTATGTAGTTATAACTAGTCCCTGGAGTGGATACTATGTAGTTATAACTAGTCCCTGGGGTGGATACTATGTAGTTATAACTAGTCCCTGGAGTGGATACTATGGAGTTATAACTAGTCCCTGGAGTGGATACTATATAGTTATAACTAGTCCCTGGAGTGGATACTATGTAGTTATAACTAATCCCTGGAGTGGATACTGTGTAGTTATAACTAGTCCCTGGAGTGGATACTATGTAGTTATAAGTTATAACTAGTCCCTGGAGTGGATACTATGTAGTTATAACTAGTCCCTGGAGTGGATACTATGTAGTTATAACTAGTCCCTGGAGTGGATACTATGTAGTTATAACTAGTCCCTGGAGTGGATACTATGTAGTTATAACTAGTCCCTGGAGTGGATACTATGTAGTTATAACTAGTCCCTGGAGTGGATACTATGTAGTTATAACTAGTCCCTGGAGTGGATACTATATAGTTATAACTAGTCCCTGGAGTGGATACTATATAGTTATAAGTTATAACTAGTCCCTGGAGTGGATACTATATAGTTAAAACTAGTCCCTGGAGTGGACACTATATAGTTATAAGTTATAACTAGTCCCTGGAGTGGATACTATGTAGTTATAACTAGTCCCTGGAGTGGATACTATGTAGTTATAACTAGTCCCTGGAGTGGATACTATGTAGTTATAACTAGTCCCTGGAGTGGATACTATGTAGTTATAACTAGTCCCTGGAGTGGATACTATGTAGTTATAACTAGTCCCTGGAGTGGATACTATGGAGTTATAACTAGTCCCTGGAGTGGATACTATGTAGTTATAACTAGTCCCTGGAGTGGATACTATGTAGTTATAACTAGTCCCTGGAGTGGATACTATGGAGTTATAACTAGTGCCTGGAGTGGATACTATATAGTTATAACTAGTCCCTGGAGTGGATACTATGTAGTTATAACTAGTCCCTGGAGTGGATACTATATAGTTATAACTAGTCCCTGGAGTGGATACTATATAGTTATAACTAGTCCCTGGAGTGGATACTATGTAGTTATAAGTTATAACTAGTCCCTGGAGTGGATACTATATAGTTATACCTAGTCCCTGGAGTGGATACTATGTAGTTATAAGTTATAACTAGTCCCTGGAGTGGATACTATGTAGTTATAACTAGTCCCTGGAGTGGATACTATGTAGTTATAACTAGTCCCTGGAGTGGATACTATGTAGTTATAACTAGTCCCTGGAGTGGATACTATGTAGTTATAACTAGTCCCTGGAGTGGATACGGTGTAGTTATAACTAGTCCCTGGAGTGGATACTATATAGTTATAAGTTATAACTAGTCCCTGGAGTGGATACTATATAGTTATAACTAGTCCCTGGAGTGGATACTATATAGTTATAACTAGTCCCTGGAGTGGATACTATATAGTTATAACTAGTCCCTGGAGTGGATACTATATAGTTATAAGTTATAACTAGTCCCTGGAGTGGATACTATGTAGTTATAACTAGTCCCTGGAGTGGATACTATGTAGTTATAACTAGTCCCTGGAGTGTATACTATGTAGTTATAACTAGTCCCTGGAGTGGATACTATATAGTTATAACTAGTCCCTGGAGTGGATACTATATAGTTATAACTAGTCCCTGGAGTGGATACTATGTAGTTATAACTAGTCCCTGGAGTGGATACTATGTAGTTATAACTAGTCCCTGGAGTGGATACTATGTAGTTATGACTAGTCCCTGGAGTGTAAACTATGTAGTTATAAGTTATAACTAGTCCCTGGAGTGGATACTATGTAGTTATAACTAGTCCCTGGAGTGGATACTATATAGTTATAACTAGTTCCTGGAGTGGATACTATGTAGTTATAACTAGTCCCTGGAGTGGACATATGTAGTTATAACTAGTCCCTGGAGTGGATACTATGATAGTTATAACTAGTCCCTGGAGTGGATACTATGTAGTTATAACTAGTCCCTGGAGTGGATACTATGTAGTTATAACTAGTCCCTGGAGTGGATACTATGTAGTTATAACTAGTCCCTGGAGTGGATACGGTGTAGTTATAACTAGTCCCTGGAGTGGATACTATATAGTTATAAGTTATAACTAGTCCCTGGAGTGGATACTATATAGTTATAACTAGTCCCTGGAGTGGATACTATATAGTTATAACTAGTCCCTGGAGTGGATACTATATAGTTATAACTAGTCCCTGGAGTGGATACTATATAGTTATAAGTTATAACTAGTCCCTGGAGTGGATACTATGTAGTTATAACTAGTCCCTGGAGTGGATACTATGTAGTTATAACTAGTCCCTGGAGTGGATACTATGTAGTTATAACTAGTCCCTGGAGTGGATACTATATAGTTATAACTAGTCCCTGGAGTGGATACTATATAGTTATAACTAGTCCCTGGAGTGGATACTATGTAGTTATAACTAGTCCCTGGAGTGGATACTATGTAGTTATAACTAGTCCCTGGAGTGGATACTATGTAGTTATAACTAGTCCCTGGAGTGGATACTATGTAGTTATAACTAGTCCCTGGAGTGGATACTGTGTAGTTATAACTAGTCCCTGGAGTGGATACTATGTAGTTATAACTAGTCCCTGGAGTGGATACTGTGTAGTTATAACTAGTCCCTGGAGTGGATACTATGTAGTTATAACTAGTCCCTGGAGTGGATACTATGTAGTTATAACTAGTCCCTGGAGTGGATACTATATAGTTATAAGTTATAACTAGTCCCTGGAGTGGATACTATGTAGTTATAACTAGTCCCTGGAGTGGATACTATGTAGTTATAACTAGTCCCTGGAGTGGATACTAGTTATAAGTTATAACTAGTCCCTGGAGTGGATACTATGTAGTTATAACTAGTCCCTGGAGTGGATACTATGTAGTTATAACTAGTCCCTGGAGTGGATACTATGTAGTTATAACTAGTCCCTGGAGTGGATACTGTGTAGTTATAACTAGTCCCTGGAGTGGATACTATGTAGTTATAACTAGTCCCTGGAGTGGATACTGTGTAGTTATAACTAGTCCCTGGAGTGGATACTATGTAGTTATAACTAGTCCCTGGAGTGTATACTATGTAGTTATAACTAGTCCCTAGAGTGGATACTGTGTAGTTATAACTAGTCCCTGGAGTGGATACTATATAGTTATAAGTTATAACTAGGCCCTGGAGTGGATACTATGTAGTCATAACTAGTCCCTGGAGTGGATACTATGTAGTTATAACTAGTCCCTGGAGTGGATACTATGTATAGTTATAAGTTATAACTAGTCCCTGGAGTGGATACTATATAGTTAAAACTAGTCCCTGGAGTGGATACTATATAGTTATAAGTTATAACTAGTCCCTGGAGTGGATACTATATAGTTATAACTAGTCCCTGGAGTGGATACTATGTAGTTATAACTAGTCCCTGGAGTGGATACTATGTAGTTATAACTAGACCCTGGAGTGGATACTATGTAGTTATAAGTTATAACTAGTCCCAGGAGTGGATACTATATAGTTATAACTAGTCCTTGGAGTGGATACTATGTAGTTATAACTAGTCCCTGGAGTGGATACTATGTAGTTATAACTAGTCCCTGGAGTGGATACTATGTAGTTATAACTAGTCCCTGGAGTGGATACTATGTAGTTATAACTAGTCCCTAGAGTGGATACTGTGTAGTTATAACTAGTCCCTGGAGTGGATACTATAGTTATAAGTTATAACTAGTCCCTGGAGTGGATACTGTGTAGTTATAACTAGTCCCTGGAGTGGATACTATGTAGTTATAACTAGTCCCTGGAGTGGATACTATGTAGTTATAACTAGTCCCTGGAGTGGATACTATGTAGTTATAACTAGTCCCTGGAGTGGATACTATATAGTTATAAGTTATAACTAGGCCCTGGAGTGGATACTATGTAGTTATAACTAGTCCCTGGAGTGGATACTATGTAGTTATAACTAGTCCCTGGAGTGGATACTATAGTTATAAGTTATAACTAGTCCCTGGAGTGGATACTATGTAGTTATAACTAGTCCCTGGAGTGGATACTATGTAGTTATAACTAGTCCCTGGAGTGGATACTATGTAGTTATAACTAGTCACTGGAGTGGATACTATGTAGTTATAACTAGTCCCTGGAGTGAATACTATGTAGTTATAACTAGTCCCTGGAGTGGATACTGTGTAGTTATAACTAGTCCCTGGAGTGGATACTATGTAGTTATAACTAGTCCCTGGAGTGGATACTATGTAGTTATAACTAGTCCCTGGAGTGAATACTATGTAGTTATAACTAGTCCCTGGAGTGGATACTATGTAGTTATAACTAGTGCCTGGAGTGGATACTATGTAGTTATAACTAGTCCCTGGAGTGGATACTATATAGTTATAACTAGTCCCTGGAGTGGATACTATGTAGTTATAACTAGTCCCTGGAGTGGATACTATATAGTTATAACTAGTCCCTGGAGTGGATACTATGTAGTTATAACTAGTCCCTGGAGTGGATACTATATAGTTATAAGTTATAACTAGTCCCTGTAGTGGATACTATGTAGTTATAACTAGTCCCTGGAGTGGATACTATGTAGTTATAACTAGTCCCTGGAGTGTATACTATATAAGTTATAACTAGTCCCTGGAGTGGATACTATGTGGTTATAACTAGTCCCTGGAGTGGATACTATGTAGTTATAACTAGTCCCTGGAGTGGATACTATGTAGTTATAACTAGTCCCTGGAGTGGATACTATGTAGTTATAACTAGTCCCTGGAGTGGATACTATGTAGTTATAACTAGTCCCTGGAGTGGATACTATATAGTTATAACTAGTCCCTGGAGTGGATACTATGTAGTTATAACTAGTCCCTGGAGTGGATACTGTGTAGTTATAACTAGTCCCTGGAGTGGATACTATGTAGTTATAACTAGTCCCTGGAGTGGATACTGTGTAGTTATAACTAGTCCCTGGAGTGGATACTATGTAGTTATAACTAGTCCCTGGAGTGGATACTATGTAGTTATAACTAGTCCCTAGAGTGGATACTGTGTAGTTATAACTAGTCCCTGGAGTGGATACTATATAGTTATAAGTTATAACTAGGCCCTGGAGTGGATACTATGTAGTTATAACTAGTCCCTGGAGTGGATACTATGTAGTTATAACTAGTCCCTGGAGTGGATACTATAGTTATAAGTTATAACTAGTCCCTGGAGTGGATACTATGTAGTCATAACTAGTCCCTGGAGTGGATACTATGTAGTTATAACTAGTCCCTGGAGTGGATACTATATAGTTAAAACTAGTCCCTGGAGTGGATACTATATAGTTATAAGTTATAACTAGTCCCAGGAGTGGATACTATATAGTTATAACTAGTCCCTGGAGTGGATACTATGTAGTTATAACTAGTCCCTGGAGTGGATACTATGTAGTTATAACTAGTCCCTGGAGTGGATACTATGTAGTTATAAGTTATAACTAGTCCCTGGAGTGGATACTATGTAGTTATAACTAGTCCCTGGAGTGGATACTATATAGTTATAACTAGTTCCTGGAGTGGATACTATGTAGTTATAACTAGTCCCTGGAGTGGATACTATGTAGTTATAACTAGTCCCTGGAGTGGATACTATGTAGTTATAACTAGTCCCTGGAGTGGATACTATGTAGTTATAACTAGTCCCTGGAGTGGATACTGTGTAGTTATAACTAGTCCCTGGAGTGGATACTATATAGTTATAAGTTATAACTAGTCCCTGGAGTGGATACTATATAGTTATAACTAGTCCCTGGAGTGGATACTATATAGTTATAACTAGTCCCTGGAGTGGATACTATATAGTTATAACTAGTCCCTGGAGTGGATACTATATAGTTATAACTAGTCCCTGGAGTGGATACTATGTAGTTATAACAAGTCCCTGGAGTGGATACTATGTAGTTATAACTAGTCCCTGGAGTGGATAATATGTAGTTATAACTAGTCCCTGGAGTGGATACTATGTAGTTATAAATAGTCCCTGGAGTGGATACTATGGAGTTATAACTAGTCCCTGGAGTGGATACTATGTAGTTATAACTAGTCCCTGGAGTGGATACTATGTAGTTATAACTAGTCCCTGGAGTGGATACTATGTAGTTATAACTAGTCCCTGGAGTGGATACTATGTAGTTATAACTAGTCCCTGGAGTGGATACTATATAGTTATAACTAGTCCCTGGAGTGGATACTATGTTGTTATAACTAGTCCCTGGAGTGGATACTGTGTAGTTATAACTAGTCCCTGGACTGGATACTATGTAGTTATAAGTTATAACTAGTCCCTGTAGTGGATACTATGTAGTTATAACTAGTCCCTGGAGTGGATACTATATAGTTATAACTAGTCCCTGGAGTGGATACTATATAGTTATAACTAGTCCCTGGAGTGGATACTATGTAGTTATAACTAGTCCCTGGAGTGGATACTATGTAGTTATAACTAGTCCCTGGAGTGGATACTATGTAGTTATAACTAGTCCCTGGAGTGGATACTATATAGTTAAAACTAGTCCCTGGAGTGGACACTATATAGTTATAAGTTATAACTAGTCCCAGGAGTGGATACTATATAGTTATAACTAGTCCTGGAGTGTATACTATATAGTTATAAGATATAACTAGTCCCTGGAGTGGATACTATGAGTTATAACTAGTCCCTGGAGTGGATACTATGTAGTTATAACTAGTCCCTGGAGTGGATACTATGTAGTTATAACTAGTCCCTGGAGTGGATACTATGTAGTTATAACTAGTCCCTGGAGTGGATACTATGTAGTTATAACTAGTCCCTGGAGTGGATACTATGGAGTTATAACTAGTCCCTGGAGTGGATACTATGTAGTTATAACTAGTGCCTGGAGTGGATACTATGTAGTTATAACTAGACCCTGGAGTGGATACTATGGAGTTATAACTAGTCCCTGGAGTGAATACTATGTAGTTATAACTAGACCCTGGAGTGGATACTATGGAGTTATAACTAGTCCCTGGAGTGGATACTATATAGTTATAACTAGTCCCTGGAGTGGATACTATATAGTTATAACTAGTCCCTGGAGTGGATACTATGTAGTTCTAAGTTATAACTAGTCCCTGGAGTGGATACTATATAGTTATACCTAGTCCCTGGAGTGGATACTATGTAGTTATAAGTTATAACTAGTCCCTGGAGTGGATACTATGTAGTTATAACTAGTCCCTGGAGTGGATACTATGTAGTTATAACTAGTCCCTGGAGTGGACACTATGTAGTTATAACTAGTCCCTGGAGTGGATACTATGTAGTTATAACTAGTCCCTGGAGTGGATACGGTGTAGTTATAACTAGTCCCTGGAGTGGATGCTATATAGTTATAAGTTATAACTAGTCCCTGGAGTGGATACTATATAGTTATAACTAGTCCCTGGAGTGGATACTATATAGTTATAACTAGTCCCTGGAGTGGATACTATATAATTATAACTAGTCCCTGGGTGGATACTATATAGTTATAAGTTATAACTAGTCCCTGGAGTGGATACTATGTAGTTATAACTAGTCCCTGGAGTGGATACTATGTAGTTATAACTAGTCCCTGGAGTGGATACTATGTAGTTATAACTAGTCCCTGGAGTGGATACTATATAGTTATAACTAGTCCCTGGAGTGGATACTATATAGTTATAACTAGTCCCTGGAGTGGATACTATGTAGTTATAACAAGTCCCTGTAGTGGATACTATGTAGTTATAACTAGTCCCTGGAGTGGATACTATGTAGTTATAACTAGTCCCTGGAGTGGATACTATGTAGTTATAAGTTATAACTAGTCCCTGGAGTGGATACTATGTAGTTATAACTAGGCCCTGGAGTGGATACTATATAGTTATAACTAGTTCCTGGAGTGGATACTATGTAGTTATAACTAGTCCCTGGAGTGGACACTATGTAGTTATAACTAGTCCCTGGAGTGGATACTATGTAGTTATAACTAGTCCCTGGAGTGGATACTATGTAGTTATAACTAGTCCCTGGAGTGGACACTATGTAGTTATAACTAGTCCCTGGAGTGGATACTATGTAGTTATAACTAGTCCCTGGAGTGGATACGGTGTAGTTATAACTAGTCCCTGGAGTGGATGCTATATAGTTATAAGTTATAACTAGTCCCTGGAGTGGATACTATATAGTTATAACTAGTCCCTGGAGTGGATACTATATAGTTATAACTAGTCCCTGGAGTGGATACTATATAGTTATAACTAGTCCCTGGAGTGGATACTATATAGTTATAAGTTATAACTAGTCCCTGGAGTGGATACTATGTAGTTATAACTAGTCCCTGGAGTGGATACTATGTAGTTATAACTAGTCCCTGGAGTGGATACTATGTAGTTATAACTAGTCCCTGGAGTGGATACTATATAGTTATAACTAGTCCCTGGAGTGGATACTATATAGTTATAACTAGTCCCTGGAGTGGATACTATGTAGTTATAACTAGTCCCTGGAGTGGATACTATGTAGTTATAACTAGCCCTGGAGTGGATACTATGTAGTTATAACTAGTCCCTGGAGTGGATACTATGTAGTTATAACTAGTCCCTGGAGTGGATACTGTGTAGTTATAACTAGTCCCTGGAGTGGATACTATGTAGTTATAACTAGTCCCTGGAGTGGATACTGTGTAGTTATAACTAGTCCCTGGAGTGGATACTATGTAGTTATAACTAGTCCCTGGAGTGGATACTATGTAGTTATAACTAGTCCCTGGAGTGGATACTATATAGTTATAAGTTATAACTAGGCCCTGGAGTGGATACTATGTAGTCATAACTAGTCCCTGGAGTGGATACTATGTAGTTATAACTAGTCCCTGGAGTGGATACTGTATAGTTATAAGTTATAACTAGTCCCTGGAGTGGATACTATGTAGTCATAACTAGTCCCTGGAGTGGATACTATGTAGTTATAACTAGTCCCTGGAGTGGATACTATGTAGTTATAACTAGTCCCTGGAGTGGATACTGTGTAGTTATAACTAGTCCCTGGAGTGGATACTATGTAGTTATAACTAGTCCCTGGAGTGGATACTGTGTAGTTATAACTAGTCCCTGGAGTGGATACTATGTAGTTATAACTAGTCCCTGGAGTGGATACTATGTAGTTATAACTAGTCCCTAGAGTGGATACTGTGTAGTTATAACTAGTCCCTGGAGTGGATACTATATAGTTATAAGTTATAACTAGGCCCTGGAGTGGATACTATGTAGTCATAACTAGTCCCTGGAGTGGATACTATGTAGTTATAACTAGTCCCTGGAGTGGATACTGTATAGTTATAAGTTATAACTAGTCCCTGGAGTGGATACTATATAGTTAAAACTAGTCCCTGGAGTGGACACTATATAGTTATAAGTTATAACTAGTCCCAGGAGTGGATACTATATAGTTATAACTAGTCCTTGGAGTGGATACTATGTAGTTATAACTAGTCCCTGGAGTGGATACTATGTAGTTATAACTAGACCCTGGAGTGGATACTATGTAGTTATAAGTTATAACTAGTCCCAGGAGTGGATACTATATAGTTATAACTAGTCCTTGGAGTGGATACTATGTAGTTATAACTAGTCCCTGGAGTGGATACTATGTAGTTATAACTAGTCCCTGGAGTGGATACTATGTAGTTATAACTAGTCCCTGGAGTGGATACTATGTAGTTATAACTAGTCCCTAGAGTGGATACTGTGTAGTTATAACTAGTCCCTGGAGTGGATACCATATAGTTATAAGTTATAACTAGTCCCTGGAGTGGATACTGTGTAGTTATAACTAGTCCCTGGAGTGGATACTATGTAGTTATAACTAGTCCCTGGAGTGGATACTATGTAGTTATAACTAGTCCCTAGAGTGGATACTGTGTAGTTATAACTAGTCCCTGGAGTGGATACTATATAGTTATAAGTTATAACTAGGCCCTGGAGTGGATACTATGTAGTTATAACTAGTCCCTGGAGTGGATACTATGTAGTTATAACTAGTCCCTGGAGTGGATACTGTATAGTTATAAGTTATAACTAGTCCCTGGAGTGGATACTATGTAGTTATAACTAGTCCCTGGAGTGGATACTATGTAGTTATAACTAGTCCCTGGAGTGGATACTATGTAGTTATAACTAGTCCCTGGAGTGGATACTGTGTAGTTATAACTAGTCCCTGGAGTGGATACTATGTAGTTATAACTAGTCCCTGGAGTGGATACTGTGTAGTTATAACTAGTCCCTGGAGTGGATACTATGTAGTTATAACTAGTCCCTGGAGTGGATACTATGTAGTTATAACTAGTCCCTGGAGTGGATACTATGTAGTTATAACTAGTCCCTGGAGTGGATACTATATAGTTATAAGTTATAACTAGTCCCTGGAGTGGATACTATGTAGTTATAACTAGTCCCTGGAGTGGATACTATGTAGTTATAACTAGTCCCTGGAGTGGATACTAGTTATAAGTTATAACTAGTCCCTGGAGTGGATACTATGTAGTTAAAACTAGTCCCTGGAGTGGATACTATATAGTTATAAGTTATAACTAGTCCCTGGAGTGGATACTATATAGTTATAACTAGTCCCTGGAGTGGATACTATGTAGTTATAACTAGTCCCTGGAGTGGATACTATGTAGTTATAACTAGACCCTGGAGTGGATACTATGTAGTTATAAGTTATAACTAGTCCCTGGAGTGGATACTATGTAGTTATAACTAGTCCCTGGAGTGGATACTATATAGTTATAACTAGTTCCTGGAGTGGATACTATGTAGTTATAACTAGTCCCTGGAGTGGATACTATGTAGTTATAACTAGTCCCTGGAGTGGATACTATGTAGTTATAACTAGTCCCTGGAGTGGATACTATGTAGTTATAACTAGTCCCTGGAGTGGATACTGTGTAGTTATAACTAGTCCCTGGAGTGGATACTATATAGTTATAAGTTATAACTAGTCCCTGGAGTGGATACTATATAGTTATAACTAGTCCCTGGAGTGGATACTATATAGTTATAACTAGTCCCTGGAGTGGATACTATATAGTTATAACTAGTCCCTGGAGTGGATACTATATAGTTATAACTAGTCCCTGGAGTGGATACTATGTAGTTATAACAAGTCCCTGGAGTGGATACTATGTAGTTATAACTAGTCCCTGGAGTGGATAATATGTAGTTATAACTAGTCCCTGGAGTGGATACTATGTAGTTATAAATAGTCCCTGGAGTGGATACTATGGAGTTATAACTAGTCCCTGGAGTGGATACTATGTAGTTATAACTAGTCCCTGGAGTGGATACTATGTAGTTATAACTAGTCCCTGGAGTGGATACTATGTAGTTATAACTAGTCCCTGGAGTGGATACTATGTAGTTATAACTAGTCCCTGGAGTGGATACTATATAGTTATAACTAGTCCCTGGAGTGGATACTATGTTGTTATAACTAGTCCCTGGAGTGGATACTGTGTAGTTATAACTAGTCCCTGGACTGGATACTATGTAGTTATAAGTTATAACTAGTCCCTGTAGTGGATACTATGTAGTTATAACTAGTCCCTGGAGTGGATACTATATAGTTATAACTAGTCCCTGGAGTGGATACTATATAGTTATAACTAGTCCCTGGAGTGGATACTATGTAGTTATAACTAGTCCCTGGAGTGGATACTATGTAGTTATAACTAGTCCCTGGAGTGGATACTATGTAGTTATAACTAGTCCCTGGAGTGGATACTATATAGTTAAAACTAGTCCCTGGAGTGGACACTATATAGTTATAAGTTATAACTAGTCCCAGGAGTGGATACTATATAGTTATAACTAGTCCTTGGAGTGTATACTATATAGTTATAAGATATAACTAGTCCCTGGAGTGGATACGATGTCGTTATAACTAGTCCCTGGAGTGGATACTATGTAGTTATAACTAGTCCCTGGAGTGGATAGTATGTAGTTATAACTAGTCCCTGGAGTGGATACTATGTAGTTATAACTAGTCCCTGGAGTGGATACTATGTAGTTATAACTAGTCCCTGGAGTGGATACTATGGAGTTATAACTAGTCCCTGGAGTGGATACTATGTAGTTATAACTAGTGCCTGGAGTGGATACTATGTAGTTATAACTAGTCCCTGGAGTGGATACTATGGAGTTATAACTAGTCCCTGGAGTGAATACTATGTAGTTATAACTAGACCCTGGAGTGGATACTATGGAGTTATAACTAGTCCCTGGAGTGGATACTATATAGTTATAACTAGTCCCTGGAGTGGATACTATATAGTTATAACTAGTCCCTGGAGTGGATACTATGTAGTTCTAAGTTATAACTAGTCCCTGGAGTGGATACTATATAGTTATAACTAGTCCCTGGAGTGGATACTATCTAGTTATAAGTTATAACTAGTCCCTGGAGTGGATACTATGTAGTTATAACTAGGCCCTGGAGTGGATACTATATAGTTATAACTAGTTCCTGGAGTGGATACTATGTAGTTATAACTAGTCCCTGGAGTGGACACTATGTAGTTATAACTAGTCCCTGGAGTGGATACTATGTAGTTATAACTAGTCCCTGGAGTGGATACTATGTAGTTATAACTAGTCCCTGGAGTGGACACTATGTAGTTATAACTAGTCCCTGGAGTGGATACTATGTAGTTATAACTAGTCCCTGGAGTGGATACGGTGTAGTTATAACTAGTCCCTGGAGTGGATACTATATAGTTATAAGTTATAACTAGTCCCTGGAGTGGATACTATATAGTTATAACTAGTCCCTGGAGTGGATACTATATAGTTATAACTAGTCCCTGGAGTGGATACTATATAGTTATAACTAGTCCCTGGAGTGGATACTATATAGTTATAAGTTATAACTAGTCCCTGGAGTGGATACTATGTAGTTATAACTAGTCCCTGGAGTGGATACTATGTAGTTATAACTAGTCCCTGGAGTGGATACTATGTAGTTATAACTAGTCCCTGGAGTGGATACTATGTAGTTATAACTAGTCCCTGGAGTGGATACTATGGAGTTGTAACTAGTCCCTGGAGTGGATACTATTTAGTTATAACTAGTCCCTGGAGTGGATACTATGTAGTTATAACTAGTCCCTGGATTGGATACTATGTAGTTATAACTAGTCCCTGGAGTGGATACTATGTAGTTATAACTAGTCCCTGGAGTGGATACTATGTAGTTATAACTAGTCCCTGGAGTGGATACTATATAGTTATAACTAGTCCCTGGAGTGGATACTATGTAGTTATAACTAGTCCCTGGAGTGGATACTATGTAGTTATAACTAGTCCCTGGAGTGGATACTATATAGTTATGGAAGTTATAACTAGTCCCTGGAGTGGATACTATGTAGTTATAACTAGTCCCTGGAGTGGATACTATGTAGTTATAACTAGTCCCTGGAGTGGATACTATATAGTTAAAACTAGTCCCTGGAGTGGACACTATATAGTTATAAGTTATAACTAGTCCCAGGAGTGGATACTATATAGTTATAACTAGTCCTGGAGTGTGGATACTATATAGTTATAAGTTATAACTAGTCCCTGGAGTGGATACTATGTAGTTATAACTAGTCCCTGGAGTGGATACTATGTAGTTATAACTAGTCCCTGGAGTGGATACTATGTAGTTATAACTAGTCCCTGGAATGGATACTATGTAGTTATAACTAGTCCCTGGAGTGGATACTGTGTAGTTATAACTAGTCCCTGGAGTGGATACTATGTAGTTATAACTAGTCCCTGGAGTGGATACTGTGTAGTTATAACTAGTCCCTGGAGTGGATACTATGTAGTTATAACTAGTCCCTGGAGTGGATACTATGTAGTTATAACTAGTCCCTGGAGTGGATACTATATAGTTATAACTAGTCCCTGGAGTGGATACTGTGTAGTTATAACTAGTCCCTGGAGTGGATACTGTGTAGTTATAACTAGTCCCTGGAGTGGATACTATGTAGTTATAACTAGTCCCTGGAGTGGATACCATGTAGTTATAACTAGTCCCTGGAGTGGATACTATATAGTTATAAGTTATAACTAGTCCCTGGAGTGGATACTATATAGTTAAAACTAGTCCCTGGAGTGGACACTATATAGTTATAAGTTATAACTAGTCCCAGGAGTGGATACTATATAGTTATAACTAGTCCTTGGAGTGTATACTATATAGTTATAAGTTATAACTAGTCCCTGGAGTGGATACTATGTAGTTATAACTAGTCCCTGGAGTGGATACTATGTAGTTATAACTAGTCCCTGGAGTGGATACTATGTAGTTATAACTAGTCCCTGGAATGGATACTATGTAGTTATAACTAGTCCCTGGAGTGGATACTATGTAGTTATAACTAGTCCCTGGAGTGGATACTATGGAGTTATAACTAGTCCCTGGAGTGGATACTATGTAGTTATAACTAGTGCCTGGAGTGGATACTATGTAGTTATAACTAGACCCTGGAGTGGATACTATGGAGTTATAACTAGTCCCTGGAGTGAATACTATATAGTTATAACTAGACCCTGGAGTGGATACTATGGAGTTATAACTAGTCCCTGGAGTGGATACTATGTAGTTATAACTAGTCCCTGGAGTGGATACTATGGAGTTATAACTAGTCCCTGGAGTGGATACTATGTAGTTATAAGTTATAACTAGTCCCTGGAGTGGATACTATGTAGTTATAACTAGACCCTGGAGTGGATACTATGGAGTTATAACTAGTCCCTGGAGTGAATACTATATAGTTATAACTAGACCCTGGAGTGGATACTATGGAGTTATAACTAGTCCCTGGAGTGAATACTATGTAGTTATTTTTTTTGTAACAGTATTTTTATTGGAATTTCACAATTTTCACCCATATTAAGAGATACAACCACAGAGACAAAGCACACAGAACAAAAACAAGAAAAACAGCACCCACTTACACATATCTACGTGCATATATATACACATACATACATACATACACACACATACATATACCCATGCATATACACACACATACGCATACATACACGCACGCACACACACACATATACACACCCATACATACGTACACCATTTTCCTCTTCCCACTCTGTGCTTCTCTCACCCCCTCACCATCATTGCGTCTCTCAATACATACATTTTAAACAAACTTACAAACAGAAATGAAACAAAAAAGCTCAGTTTAAACCAAGAGGTTAGGTTCCACACATGGAACGTACAGTGTAGTTCTGAAATACATAGATCCCCGCCATTCTAAGAGAATCCTTGCAGCATAATAGCTGATACCTCAGGTTCTAGGTAATTTAGATAAGGTTCCCATACTTTGTAGAACTGGTCTGTTTTAGAATGCAATGTACATGTCAGATATTCCAGAGGTACCCATTCAAATAGTATCTTATGCCAATGTTTAATAGAAGGAACCTTATCACTAATCCACTGTAAAAGGATGTTTTTCCTTGCTGCGAAGGTAAGGATGTTGTAAAGCCTCCTTTTACCGACAGAAGTAACATGCCTACTAGGGAGACCTAACAGTAAAGAAACTGGGTCCAATTCTAGATCAACCCCTAGGATCTTTTCAATTTCTTGCAGAACACCAGACCAGTATCTTTGTATTTTGGTACATGACCATAAACAATGTGTTAGGGTGCCTGTATCAGTTTTGCATTTAAGACACTGAGGGGAAGAGGAAGTGGGGCTAAAAGCATGTCTGCGATTTGGGGATATATGCAATCTGTGTATTATTCTTAATTGGATTGCTCTAGTACGGTTACATATAGATATTGTTTTTGCATATCTCCAAATGTCCTCCCACATCTCTTCGTCAATAGTAACAGACAATTCTTTCTCCCACACTTGTTTCACCCTCCGTGTGTTGACAGCAGAAAAGGACCTTAAAGTATCATAAAACAGACTTACAGACATTTTCATTTGTGGGAAAAAAAGCATTCTTTCAATGACAGACACATCAGGGTTACCAATTAAGGTGGTGCTCTGCAGAATATAATGTCTTACTTGTAGGAAGCGGAAAAAGTCCTGCTTTGGGAGTCGATATTTCTCAACCATCTGCTCAAATGACAACAAAATCTTATCAGCAAATAAGTCATTTAGCCTACGTATGCCCTTATTAAGCCATAAGTTAAAGCCAGCATCCAGCAATCCTGGACTGAAATCTGGGTTGTTAAGAATTGGGGTAAGAGCAGAGGTTAGTTTGGACCTTCCCAGGAAGCGTTGAACTGACCTCCATACTTTGAGTGTGTTAAGTGTAACGGGATTATTGCAGTGGTCTTCTACAGACTTGAAACTTCTGAAAAATAAAAGATCCTGTAAGGGGTATTTTGAAAGAGAAGTCTCAATGTCTAACCAAATAGAGGAGTCATAATTTGTGATCCAGTCAGAAATATAACAAAGGTGGGCACACCATTGATAGAACCTGATATTGGGCAGGTCCAAGCCGCCCATAGAACTTGGCAGCTGCAATATTGCCATCTTAAGTCTTGGCTTGCGTTTACTCCATATAAAGGAACTTAGCCATCCATTTACATCCTTTATTACCTTATTGGAGAGTAATACTGGGATCATTTGGATTAGGTAAAGTAGTCTAGGTAAAATGTTCATTTTCAAGAGGGATATTCTACCCAACCAAGAAATCGGGAGAGAGTTCCAGCGATCCAGATCCTGTCTTATTGTATCAAACAAGGGAACAAAATTGGCTTTGTACATTAGCTGGAATTTAGGAGTTACAAATATACCCAGATACATGAAACCTGAGGGAGACCATTTAAAAGGGAAGGGGGGAGAAGTATTAGGTACAGAGTGTAGGCTACCAAGTGGCATAGCCTCTGACTTAGTAAGGTTAATCTTGTAGCCTGAGAATTCGCTGAATAATTCAATAATATTAATAAGAGATGTAATTGAAGTCTCGGGACTAGAGATGAATATCAGGACATCATCAGCATACAAGCTTATTTTATGGTGAACATCACCAATGAGCAGCCCCTGTATAGCAGGCGTTACCCTGATGGCCTCGGCTAGTGGTTCCATAACGAGTGCAAAGAGGAGGGGGGATAAAGGACAGCCCTGTCTGGTACCTCTGTGTATAGAGAAGCTATTTGACCGTAGCCCATTAGTAAGGACAGCAGCCTGAGGATCATCATATAAAACTTTCACCCATTTTATAAAGTTGTCCCCCAGACCAAATTTATTTAGAGCAAATAATAGGTAAGACCACTCCACACGATCAAATGCTTTCTCAGCATCTAGGGAGAGCACAAGACCATCCACAGCACTTTGTTGGTAGGCTTGAATTACATTAAGAAGCTGCCTGACGTTGTTGCATGACTTACGGCCCCTACTGAAGCCATTTTGGTCTCCTTTCACAATTAGTGGCAGTGAGTCCTCTAATCTTGTGGCTAGAATTTTAAAAAGCTATTTTCTATCCACATTCAGACTATGTAGTTATAACTAGACCCTGGAGTGGATACTATGGAGTTATAACTAGTCCCTGGAGTGGATAATATATAGTTATAACTAGTCCCTGGAGTGGATACTATATAGTTATAACTAGTCCCTGGAGTGGATACTATGTAGTTATAAGTTATAGCTAGTCCCTGGAGTGGATACTATATAGTTATAACTAGTCCCTGGAGTGTAAACTATGTAGTTATACGTTACAACTAGTCCCTGGAGTGGATACTATATAGTTATAACTAGTGCCTGGAGTGGATACTATGTAGTTATAACTAGTCCCTGTAGTGGATACTATGGAGTTATAACTAGTCCCTGGAGTGGATACTATGGAGTTATAACTAGTCCCTGTAGTGGATACTATATAGTTATAACTAGTCCCTGAGTGGATACTATATAGTTATAGTTATAACTAGTCCCTGGAGTGGATACTATGTAGTTATAACTAGTCCCTGGAGTGGATACTATGTAGTTATAACTAGTCCCTGGAGTGGATACTATGTAGTTATAACTAGTCCCTGGAGTGGATACTATGTAGTTATAACTAGTCCCTGGAGTGGATACTATGGAGTTATAACTAGTCCCTGGAGTGGATACTATGTAGTTATAACTAGTCCCTGGAGTGGATACTATGTAGTTATAACTAGTCCCTGGAGTGGATACTATGTAGTTATAACTAGTCCCTGGAGTGGATACTATGTAGTTATAAGTTATAACTAGTCCCTGGAGTGGATACTATGTAGTTATAACTAGTCCCTGGAGTGGATACTATGTAGTTATAACTAGTCCCTGGAGTGGATACTATGTAGTTATAACTAGTCCCTGGAGTGGATACTATGTAGTTATAACTAGTCCCTGGAGTGGATACTATGTAGTTATAACTAGTCCCTGGAGTGGATACTATGTAGTTATAACTAGTCCCTGGAGTGGATACTATGTAGTTATAACTAGTCCCTGGAGTGGATACTATGTAGTTATAAGTTATAACTACCCTGGAGTGGATACTATGTAGTTATAACTAGTCCCTGGAGTGGATACTATGTAGTTATAACTAGTCCCTGGAGTGGATACTATGTAGTTATAACTAGTCCCTGGAGTGGATACTATGTAGTTATAACTAGTCCCTGGAGTGGATACTATGGAGTTATAACTAGTCCCTGGAGTGGATACTATATAGTTATAACTAGTCCCTGGAGTGGATACTATGTAGTTATAACTAGTCCCTGGAGTGGATACTATAGTTATAGTTATAACTAGTCCCTGGAGTGGATACTATATAGTTATAACTAGTCCCTGGAGTGGATACTATGTAGTTATAAGTCCCTATGGAACTAGTCCCTGGAGTGGATACTATGTAGTTATAACTAGTCCCTGGAGTGGATACTATATAGTTATAACTAGTCCCTGGAGTGGATACTATGTAGTTATAACTAGTCCCTGGAGTGGATACTATGTAGTTATAACTAGTCCCTGGAGTGGATACTATGTAGTTATAACTAGTCCCTGGAGTGGATACTATGTAGTTATAACTAGTCCCTGGAGTGGATACTATGTAGTTATAACTAGTCCCTGGAGTGGATAGTTATAACTAGTCCCTGGAGTGGATACTATAGTTATAGTTATAACTAGTCCCTGGAGTGGATACTATGTAGTTATAACTAGTCCCTGGAGTGGATACTATGTAGTTATAACTAGTCCCTGGAGTGGATACTATGTAGTTATAACTAGTCCCTGGAGTGGATACTATGTAGTTATAACTAGTCCCTGGAGTGGATACTATGTAGTTATAACTAGTCCCTGGAGTGGATACTATGTAGTTATAACTAGTCCCTGGAGTGGATACTATGTAGTTATAACTAGTCCCTGGAGTGGATACTATGTAGTTATAACTAGTCCCTGGAGTGGATACTATGTAGTTATAAGTTATAACTAGTCCCTGGAGTGGATACTATGTAGTTATAACTAGTCCCTGGAGTGGATACTATGTAGTTATAACTAGTCCCTGGTGGATACTATATAGTTATAAGTTATAACTAGTCCCTGGAGTGGATACTATGTAGTTATAACTAGTCCCTGGAGTGGATACTATATAGTTATAAGTTATAACTAGTCCCTGGAGTGGATACTATATAGTTATAACTAGTCCCTGGAGTGGATACTATGTAAGTTATAACTAGTCCCTGGAGTGGATACTATAAGTTATAACTAGTCCCTGGAGTGGATACTATGTAGTTATAACTAGTCCCTGGAGTGGATACTATGTAGTTATAACTAGTCCCTGGAGTGGATACTATGGATAAGTTATAACTAGTCCCTGGAGTGGATACTATGTAGTTATAACTAGTCCCTGGAGTGGATACTATGTAGTTATAACTAGTCCCTGGAGTGGATACTATGGAGTTATAACTAGTCCCTGGAGTGGATACTATGTAGTTATAACTAGTCCCTGGAGTGGATACTATGGAGTTATAACTAGTCCCTGAGTGGATACTATATAGTTATAACTAGTCCCTGGAGTGGATACTATATAGTTATAACTAGTCCCTGGAGTGGATACTATGTAGTTATAAGTTATAACTAGTCCCTGGAGTGGATACTATATAGTTATAACTAGTCCCTGGAGTGGATACTATGTAGTTATAAGTTATAACTAGTCCCTGGAGTGGATACTATGTAGTTATAACTAGTCCCTGGAGTGGATAACTAGTTATAACTAGTCCCTGGAGTGGATACTATGTAGTTATAACTAGTCCCTGGAGTGGATACTATGTAGTTATAACTAGTCCCTGGAGTGGATACTATGTAGTTATAACTAGTCCCTGGAGTGGATACTATAGTAGTTATAACTAGTCCCTGGAGTGGATACTATGTAGTTATAACTAGTCCCTGGAGTGGATACTATAGTTATAAGTTATAACTAGTCCCTGGAGTGGATACTATGTAGTTATAACTAGTCCCTGGAGTGGATACTATGTAGTTATAACTAGTCCCTGGAGTGGATACTATGAGTTATAGTTATAACTAGTCCCTGGAGTGGATACTATGTAGTTATAACTAGTCCCTGGAGTGGATACTATATAGTTATAACTAGTCCCTGGAGTGGATACTATGTAGTTATAACTAGTCCCTGGAGTGGATACTATGTAGTTATAACTAGTCCCTGGAGTGGATACTATGTAGTTATAACTAGTCCCTGGAGTGGATACTATGTAGTTATAACTAGTCCCTGGAGTGGATACTATGTAGTTATAACTAGTCCCTGGAGTGGATACTATGTAGTTATAACTAGTCCCTGGAGTGGATACTATGTAGTTATAACTAGTCCCTGGAGTGGATACTATGTAGTTATAACTAGTCCCTGGAGTGGATACTATGTAGTTATAACTAGTCCCTGGAGTGGATACTATGTAGTTATAACTAGTCCCTGGAGTGGATACTATGTAGTTATAACTAGTCCCTGGAGTGGATACTATGTAGTTATAAGTTATAACTAGTCCCTGAGTGGATACTATGTAGTTATAACTAGTCCCTGGAGTGGATACTGTGTAGTTATAACTAGTCCCTGGAGTGGATACTATATAGTTATAACTAGTCCCTGGAGTGGATACTATGTAGTTATAACTAGTCCCTGGAGTGGATACTATGTAGTTATAACTAGTCCCTGGAGTGGATACTATGTAGTTATAACTAGTCCCTGGAGTGGATACTATGTAGTTATAACTAGTCCCTGGAGTGGATACTATGTAGTTATAACTAGTCCCTGGAGTGGATACTATGTTATAAGTTATAACTAGTCCCTGGAGTGGATACTATGTAGTTATAACTAGTCCCTGGAGTGGATACTATGTAGTTATAACTAGTCCCTGGAGTGGATACTATGTAGTTATAACTAGTCCCTGGAGTGGATACTATGTAGTTATAACTAGTCCCTGGAGTGGATACTATGTAGTTATAACTAGTCCCTGGAGTGGATACTATGTAGTTATAACTAGTCCCTGGAGTGGATACTATAGTTATAACTAGTCCCTGGAGTGGATACTATGTAGTTATAACTAGTCCCTGGAGTGGATACTATGTAGTTATAACTAGTCCCTGGAGTGGATACTATGTAGTTATAACTAGTCCCTGGAGTGGATACTATGTAGTTATAACTAGTCCCTGGAGTGGATACTATGTAGTTATAACTAGTCCCTGGAGTGGATACTATGTAGTTATAACTAGTCCCTGGAGTGGATACTATGTAGTTATAACTAGTCCCTGGAGTGGATACTATGTAGTTATAACTAGTCCCTGGAGTGGATACTATGTAGTTATAACTAGTCCCTGAGTGGATACTATGTAGTTATAAGTTATAACTAGTCCCTGGAGTGGATACTATATAGTTATAACTAGTCCCTGGAGTGGATACTATGTAGTTATAACTAGTCCCTGGAGTGGATACTATGTAGTTATAACTAGTCCCTGGAGTGGATACTATATAGTTATAACTAGTCCCTGGAGTGGATACTATATAGTTATAACTAGTCCCTGGAGTGGATACTATGTAGTTATAACTAGTCCCTGGAGTGGATACTATGTAGTTATAACTAGTCCCTGGAGTGTAAACTATGTAGTTATAAGTTATAACTAGTCCCTGGAGTGGATACTATGTAGTTATGACTAGTCCCTGGAGTGTAAACTATGTAGTTATAAGTTATAACTAGTCCCTGGAGTGGATACTATGTAGTTATAACTAGTCCCTGGAGTGGATACTGTGTAGTTATAACTAGTCCCTGGAGTGGATACTATATAGTTAGAACTAGTCCCTGGAGTGGATACTATGTAGTTATAACTAGTCCCTGGAGTGGATACTATGTAGTTATAACTAGTCCCTGGAGTGGATACTATGTAGTTATAACTAGTCCCTGGAGTGGATACTATGTAGTTATAACTAGTCCCTGGAGTGGATACTAGTTATAAGTTATAACTAGTCCCTGGAGTGGATACTATGTAGTTATAACTAGTCCCTGGAGTGGATACTATGTAGTTATAACTAGTCCCTGGAGTGGATACTGTGTAGTTATAACTAGTCCCTGGAGTGGATACTATAGTTATAAGTTATAACTAGTCCCTGGAGTGGATACTATGTAGTTATAACTAGTCCCTGGAGTGGATACTATGTAGTTATAACTAGTCCCTGGAGTGGATACTATATAGTTATAACTAGTCCCTGGAGTGGATACTATGTAGTTATAACTAGTCCCTGGAGTGGATACTATATAGTTATAAGTTATAACTAGTCCCTGGAGTGGATACTATGTAGTTATAATAACTAGTCCCTGGAGTGGATACTATGTAGTTATAACTAGTCCCTGGAGTGGATACTATATAGTTATAAGTTATAACTAGTCCCTGGAGTGGATACTATATAGTTATAACTAGTCCCTGGAGTGGATACTATGGAGTTATAAGTTATAACTAGTCCCTGGAGTGGATACTATATAGTTATAACTAGTCCTGGAGTGGAGATACTATGTAAGTTATAACTAGTCCCTGGAGTGGATACTATGTAGTTATAACTAGTCCCTGGAGTGGATACTATGTAGTTATAACTAGTCCCTGGAGTGGATACTATGTTATAACTAGTCCCTGGAGTGGATACTATGTAGTTATAACTAGTCCCTGGAGTGGATACTATGTAGTTATAACTAGTCCCTGGAGTGGATACTATGTAGTTATAACTAGTCCCTGGAGTGGATACTATGTAGTTATAACTAGTCCCTGGAGTGGATACTATGTAGTTATAACTAGTCCCTGGAGTGGATACTATGGAGTTATAACTAGTCCCTGGAGTGGATACTATATAGTTATAACTAGTCCCTGGAGTGGATACTATGTAGTTATAACTAGTCCCTGGAGTGGATACTATGTAGTTATAAGTTATAACTAGTCCCTGGAGTGGATACTATGTAGTTATAACTAGTCCCTGGAGTGGATACTATGTAGTTATATAAGTTATAACTAGTCCCTGGAGTGGATACTATGTAGTTATAACTAGTCCCTGGAGTGGATACTATATAGTTATAACTAGTCCCTGGAGTGGATACTATGTAGTTATAACTAGTCCCTGGATTGGATACTATGTAGTTATAACTAGTCCCTGGAGTGGATACTATGTAGTTATAACTAGTCCCTGGAGTGGATACTATGTAGTTATAACTAGTCCCTGGAGTGGACACTATTTAGTTATAACTAGTCCCAGGAGTGGATACTATATAGTTATAAGTTATAACTAGTCCCTGGAGTGGATACTATGTAGTTATAACTAGTCCCTGGAGTGGATACTATGTAGTTATAACTAGTCCCTGGAGTGGATACTATGTAGTTATAACTAGTCCCTGGAGTGGATACTATGTAGTTATAACTAGTCCCTGGAGTGGATACTATGTAGTTATAACTAGTCCCTGGAGTGGATACTATATAGTTATAACTAGTCCCTGGAGTGGATACTATGTAGTTATAACTAGTCCCTGGAGTGGATACTATGTAGTTATAACTAGTCCCTGGAGTGGATACTATGTAGTTATAACTAGTCCCTGGAGTGGATACTATGTAGTTATAACTAGTCCCTGGAGTGGATACTATGTAGTTATAACTAGTCCCTGGAGTGGATACTATGTAGTTATAACTAGTCCCTGGAGTGGATACTATGTAGTTATAACTAGTCCCTGGAGTGGATACTATATAGTTATAACTAGTCCCTGGAGTGGATACTATGTAGTTATAACTAATCCCTGGAGTGGATACTGTGTAGTTATAACTAGTCCCTGGAGTGGATACTATGTAGTTATAGTTATAACTAGTCCCTGGAGTGGATACTATGTAGTTATAACTAGTCCCTGGAGTGGATACTATATAGTTATAACTAGTCCCTGGAGTGGATACTATGTAGTTATAACTAGTCCCTGGAGTGGATACTATGTAGTTATAACTAGTCCCTGGAGTGGATACTATGTAGTTATAACTAGTCCCTGGAGTGGATACTATGTAGTTATAACTAGTCCCTGGAGTGGATACTATGTAGTTATAACTAGTCCCTGGAGTGGATACTATGTAGTTATAACTAGTCCCTGGAGTGGATACTAGTTATAAGTTATAACTAGTCCCTGGAGTGGATACTATGTAGTTATAACTAGTCCCTGGAGTGGATACTATGTAGTTATAACTAGTCCCTGGAGTGGATACTATGTAGTTATAACTAGTCCCTGGAGTGGATACTATGTAGTTATAACTAGTCCCTGGAGTGGATACTATGTAGTTATAACTAGTCCCTGGAGTGGATACTATGTAGTTATAACTAGTCCCTGGAGTGGATACTATATAGTAAGTTATAACTAGTCCCTGGAGTGGAGTGGATACTATGTAGTTATAACTAGTCCCTGGAGTGGATACTATGTAGTTATAACTAGTCCCAGGAGTGGATACTATATAGTTATAAGTTATAACTAGTCCCTGGAGTGGATACTATGTCGTTATAACTAGTCCCTGGAGTGGATACTATGTAGTTATAACTAGTCCCTGGAGTGGATACTATGTAGTTATAACTAGTCCCTGGGGTGGATACTATGTAGTTATAACTAGTCCCTGGAGTGGATACTATGTAGTTATAACTAGTCCCTGGAGTGGATACTATGTAGTTATAACTAGTCCCTGGAGTGGATACTATGTAGTTATAACTAGTCCCTGGAGTGGATACTATGTAGTTATAACTAGTCCCTGGAGTGGATACTATGTAGTTATAACTAGTCCCTGGAGTGGATACTATGTAGTTATAACTAGTCCCTGGAGTGGATACTATGTGTAGTTATAACTAGTCCCTGGAGTGGATACTATGTAGTTATAAGTTATAACTAGTCCCTGGAGTGGATACTATGTAGTTATAACTAGTCCCTGGAGTGGATACTATATAGTTATAACTAGTCCCTGGAGTGGATACTATGTAGTTATAACTAGTCCCTGGAGTGGATACTATGTAGTTATAACTAGTCCCTGGAGTGGATACTATGTAGTTATAACTAGTCCCTGGAGTGGATACTATGTAGTTATAACTAGTCCCTGGAGTGGATACTATGTAGTTATAACTAGTCCCTGGAGTGGATACTATGTAGTTATAACTAGTCCCTGGAGTGGATACTATGTAGTTATAACTAGTCCCTGGAGTGGATACTATGTAGTTATAAGTTATAACTAGTCCCTGGAGTGGATACTATGTAGTTATAATTAGTCCCTGGAGTGGATACTATGTAGTTATAACTAGTCCCTGGAGTGGATACTATGTAGTTATAAGTTATAACTAATCCCTGGAGTGGATACTATATAGTTATAACTAGTCCCTGGAGTGTATACTATGGAGATAATCTATAACTAGGCCCTGGAGTGGATACTATGTAGTTATAAGTTATAACTAGTCCCTGGAGTGGATACTATGTAGTTATAAGTTATAACTAGTCCCTGGAGTGGATACTATGTAGTTATAACTAGTCCCTGGAGTGGATACTATGTAGTTATAACTAGTCCCTGGAGTGGATACTTTGTAGTTATAACTAGTCACTGGAGTGGATACTATGTAGTTATAACTAGTCCCTGGAGTGGATACTGTGTACTTATAACTAGTCCCTGGAGTGGATACTATGTAGTTATAACTAGTCACTGGAGTGGATACTATGTAGTTATAACTAGTCCCTGGAGTGAATACTATGTAGTTATAACTAGTCCCTGGAGTGGATACTATGTAGTTATAACTAGTCCCTGGAGTGGATACTATATAGTTATAACTAGTCCCTGGAGTGGATACTATGTAGTTATAACTAGTCCCTGGAGTGGATACTATGGAGTTATAAGTTATAACTAGTCCCTGGAGTGGATACTATATAGTTATAACTAGTCCCTGGAGTGGATACTATGAGTTATAAGTTATAACTAGTCCCTGGAGTGGATACTATGTAGTTATAACTAGTCCCTGGAGTGGATACTATATAGTTATAACTAGTCCCTGGAGTGGATACTATGTAGTTATAACTAGTCCCTGGAGTGGATACTATGTAGTTATAACTAGTCCCTGGAGTGGATACTATGTAGTTATAACTAGTCCCTGGAGTGGATACTATGATAGTTATAACTAGTCCCTGGAGTGGATACTATGTAGTTATAACTAGTCCCTGGAGTGGATACTATGTAGTTATAAGTTATAACTAGTCCCTGGAGTGGATACTATGTAGTTATAACTAGTCCCTGGAGTGGATACTATGTAGTTATAACTAGTCCCTGGAGTGGATACTATGAGTTATAACTAGTCCCTGGAGTGGATACTATGTAGTTATAACTAGTCCCTGGAGTGGATACTATGTAGTTATAACTAGTCCCTGGAGTGGATACTATGTAGTTATAACTAGTCCCTGGAGTGGATACTATGTAGTTATAACTAGTCCCTGGAGTGGATACTATATAGTTATAACTAGTCCCTGGAGTGGATACTATGTAGTTATAACTAGTCCCTGGAGTGGATACTATGTAGTTATAACTAGTCCCTGGAGTGGATACTATGTAGTTATAAGTTATAACTAGTCCCTGGAGTGGATACTATGTAGTTATAACTAGTCCCTGGAGTGGATACTATGTAGTTATAACTAGTCCCTGGAGTGGATACTATCTAGTTATAACTAGTCCCTGGAGTGGATACTATGGAGATAGTTATAACTAGTCCCTGGAGTGGATACTATGTAGTTATAACTAGTCCCTGGAGTGGATACTATGTATAAGTTATAACTAGTCCCTGGAGTGGATACTATGTAGTTATAACTAGTCCCTGGAGTGGATACTATGTAGTTATAACTAGTCCCTGGAGTGGATACTATAGTTATAAGTTATAACTAGTCCCTGGAGTGGATACTATGTAGTTATAACTAGTCCCTGGAGTGGATACTATGTAGTTATAACTAGTCCCTGGAGTGGATACTATGTAGTTATAACTAGTCCCTGGAGTGGATACTATGTAGTTATAACTAGTCCCTGGAGTGGATACTATGTAGTTATAACTAGTCCCTGGAGTGGATACTATGTAGTTATAACTAGTCCCTGGAGTGGATACTATGTAGTTATAGTTATAACTAGTCCCTGGAGTGGATACTATGTAGTTATAACTAGTCCCTGGAGTGGATACTATGTAGTTATAACTAGTCCCTGGAGTGGATACTATGTAGTTATAACTAGTCCCTGGAGTGGATACTATGTAGTTATAACTAGTCCCTGGAGTGGATACTATGTAGTTATAACTAGTCCCTGGAGTGGATACTATGTAGTTATAACTAGTCCCTGGAGTGGATACTATGTAGTTATAACTAGTCCCTGGAGTGGATACTATGTAGTTATAACTAGTCCCTGGAGTGGATACTATGTAGTTATAACTAGTCCCTGGAGTGGATACTATGTAGTTATAACTAGTCCCTGAGTGGATACTATGTAGTTATAACTAGTCCCTGGAGTGGATACTATATAGTTATAACTAGTCCCTGGAGTGGATACTATGTAGTTATAACTAGTCCCTGGAGTGGATACTATGTAGTTATAACTAGTCCCTGGAGTGGATACTATGTAGTTATAAGTTATAACTAGTCCCTGGAGTGGATACTATGTAGTTATAACTAGTCCCTGGAGTGGATACTATGTTATAGTTATAACTAGTCCCTGGAGTGGATACTATGTAGTTATAACTAGTCCCTGGAGTGGATACTATGTAGTTATAACTAGTCCCTGGAGTGGATACTATGTAGTTATAACTAGTCCCTGGAGTGGATACTATGTAGTTATAACTAGTCCCTGGAGTGGATACTATGTAGTTATAACTAGTCCCTGGAGTGGATACTATGTTATAGTTATAACTAGTCCCTGGAGTGGATACTATGTAGTTATAACTAGTCCCTGGAGTGGATACTATGTAGTTATAACTAGTCCCTGGAGTGGATACTATGTAGTTATAACTAGTCCCTGGATTGGATACTATGTAGTTATAACTAGTCCCTGGAGTGGATACTATGTAGTTATAACTAGTCGCTGGAGTGGATACTATGTAGTTATAACTAGTCCCTGGAGTGGATACTGTGTAGTTAGAACTAGTCCCTGGAGTGGATACTATATAGTTATAAGTTATAACTAGTCCCTGGAGTGGATACTATGTAGTTATAACTAGTCCCTGGAGTGGATACTATGTAGTTATAACTAGTCCCTGGAGTGGATACTATGTAGTTAGTTATAACTAGTCCCTGGAGTGGATACTATGTAGTTATAACTAGTCCCTGGAGTGGATACTATAGTTATAGTTATAACTAGTCCCTGGAGTGGATACTATGTAGTTATAACTAGTCCCTGGAGTGGATACTATGTAGTTATAACTAGTCCCTGGAGTGGATACTATGTAGTTATAACTAGTCCCTGGAATGGATACTATGTAGTTATAACTAGTCCCTGGAGTGGATACTATGTAGTTATAACTAGTCCCTGAGTGGATACTATGTAGTTATAACTAGTCCCTGGAGTGGATACTATGTGTTATAAGTTATAACTAGTCCCTGGAGTGGATACTATGTAGTTATAACTAGTCCCTGGAGTGGATACTATGGAGTTATAACTAGTCCCTGGAGTGGATACTATGTAGTTATAACTAGTCCCTGGAGTGGATACTATGTAGTTATAACTAGTCCCTGGAGTGGATACTATGGAGTTATAACTAGTGCCTGGAGTGGATACTATATAGTTATAACTAGTCCCTGGAGTGGATACTATGTAGTTATAACTAGTCCCTGGAGTGGATACTATATAGTTATAACTAGTCCCTGGAGTGGATACTATGGAGTTATAACTAGTCCCTGGAGTGGATACTATGTAGTTATAACTAGTCCCTGGAGTGGATACTATGTAGTTATACGTTATAACTAGTCCCTGGAGTGGATACTATGTAGTTATAACTAGTCCCTGGAGTGTAAACTATGTAGTTATAAGTTATAACTAGTCCCTGGAGTGGATACTATATAGTTATAACTAGTCCCTGGAGTGGATACTATGTAGTTATAACTAGTCCCTGGAGTGGATACTATATAGTTATAACTAGTCCCTGGAGTGGATACTATGTAGTTATAACTAGTCCCTGGAGTGGATACTATAGTTATAACTAGTCCCTGGAGTGGATACTATGTAGTTATAACTAGTCCCTGGAGTGGATACTATATAGTTATAACTAGTCCCTGGAGTGGATACTATGTAGTTATAACTAGTCCCTGGAGTGGATACTATGGAGTTATAACTAGTCCCTGGAGTGGATACTATGTAGTTATAACTAGTCCCTGGAGTGGATACTATATAGTTATAACTAGTCCCTGGAGTGGATACTATGTAGTTATAACTAGTCCCTGGAGTGGATACTATATAGTTATAACTAGTCCCTGGAGTGGATACTATGTAGTTATAAGTTATAACTAGTCCCTGGAGTGGATACTATATAGTTATAACTAGTCCCTGGAGTGTAAACTATGTAGTTATAAGTTATAACTAGTCCCTGGAGTGGATACTATGTAGTTATAACTAGTCCCTGGAGTGGATACTATGTAGTTATAACTAGTCCCTGTAGTGGATACTATGGAGTTATAACTAGTCCCTGGAGTGGATACTATGATAGTTATAACTAGTCCCTGGAGTGGATACTATGTAGTTATAACTAGTCCCTGGAGTGGATACTATGTAGTTATAACTAGTCCCTGGAGTGGATACTATGGAGATAGTTATAACTAGTCCCTGGAGTGGATACTATGGAGTAAGTTATAACTAGTCCCTGGGTGGATACTATGTAGTTATAACTAGTCCCTGGAGTGGATACTATAGTAAGTTATAACTAGTCCCTGGAGTGGATACTATATAGTTATAACTAGTCCCTGGAGTGGATACTATGTAGTTATAACTAGTCCCTGGAGTGGATACTATGGAGATAGTTATAACTAGTCCCTGGAGTGGATACTATGGAGATAGTTATAACTAGTCCCTGGAGTGGATACTATGTAGTTATAACTAGTCCCTGGAGTGGATACTATGTAGTTATAACTAGTCCCTGGAGTGGATACTATATAAGTTATAACTAGTCCCTGGAGTGGATACTATATGTAGTTATAACTAGTCCCTGGAGTGGATACTATGTAGTTATAACTAGTCCCTGGAGTGGATACTATGTAGTTATAAGTTATAACTAGTCCCTGGAGTGGATACTATGTAGTTATAACTAGTCCCTGGAGTGGATACTATGTAGTTATAACTAGTCCCTGGAGTGGATACTATGTAGTTATAACTAGTCCCTGGAGTGGATACTATGGAGTTATAACTAGTCCCTGGAGTGGATACTATGTAGTTATAACTAGTCCCTGGAGTGGATACTATGTAGTTATAACTAGTCCCTGGAGTGGATACTATGTAGTTATAACTAGTCCCTGGAGTGGATACTATGTAGTTATAACTAGTCCCTGGAGTGGATACTATGTAGTTATAACTAGTCCCTGGAGTGGATACTATGTAGTTATAACTAGTCCCTGGAGTGGATACTATGTAGTTATAACTAGTCCCTGGAGTGGATACTATGTAGTTATAAGTTATAACTAGTCCCTGGAGTGGATACTATGTAGTTATAACTAGTCCCTGGAGTGGATACTATGTAGTTATAACTAGTCCCTGGAGTGGATACTATGTAGTTATAACTAGTCCCTGGAGTGGATACTATGTAGTTATAACTAGTCCCTGGAGTGAATACTATGTAGTTATAACTAGTCCCTGGAGTGGATACTATGTAGTTATAACTAGTCCCTGGAGTGGATACTATGTAGTTATAACTAGTCCCTGAGTGGATACTATGTAGTTATAACTAGTCCCTGGAGTGGATACTATGTAGTTATAACTAGTCCCTGGAGTGGATACTATGTAGTTATAAGTTATAACTAGTCCCTGGAGTGGATACTATGTAGTTATAACTAGTCCCTGGAGTGGATACTATGTAGTTATAACTAGTCCCTGGAGTGGATACTATAGTTATAAGTTATAACTAGTCCCTGGAGTGGATACTATGTAGTTATAACTAGTTATAACTAGTAACCCTGGAGTGGATACTATATGTTATAGTTATAACTAGTCCCTGGAGTGGATACTATATAGTTATAACTAGTCCCTGGAGTGGATACTATGTAGTTATAACTAGTCCCTGGAGTGGATACTATGTAGTTATAACTAGTCCCTGGAGTGGATACTATGTAGTTATAACTAGTCCCTGGAGTGGATACTATGTAGTTATAACTAGTCCCTGGAGTGGATACTATGTAGTTATAACTAGTCCCTGGAGTGGATACTATGTAGTTATAACTAGTCCCTGGAGTGGATACTATGTAGTTATAACTAGTCCCTGGAGTGGATACTATGTAGTTATAACTAGTCCCTGGAGTGGATACTATGTAGTTATAACTAGTCCCTGGAGTGGATACTATATAGTTATAACTAGTCCCTGGAGTGGATAATATGGAGTTATAACTAGTCCCTGGAGTGGATACTATGTAGTTATAACTAGTCCCTGGAGTGGATACTATGTAGTTATACGTTATAACTAGTCCCTGGAGTGGATACTATATAGTTATAACTAGTCCCTGGAGTGGATACTATGTAGTTATAACTAGTCCCTGGAGTGGATACTATATAGTTATAACTAGTCCCTGGAGTGGATACTATATAGTTATAACTAGTCCCTGGAGTGGATACTATGTAGTTATAACTAGTCCCTGGAGTGGATACTATGTAGTTATAACTAGTCCCTGGAGTGGATACTATGGAGTTATAAGATACTATGTAGTTATAACTAGTCCCTGGAGTGGATACTATGTAGTTATAACTAGTCCCTGGAGTGGATACTGTGTAGTTATAACTAGTCCCTGGAGTGGATACTATGTAGTTATAAGTTATAACTAGTCCCTGGAGTGGATACTATGTAGTTATAACTAGTCCCTGGAGTGGATACTATGTAGTTATAACTAGTCCCTGGAGTGGATACTATGTAGTTATAACTAGTCCCTGAGTGGATACTATGTAGTTATAGTTATAACTAGTCCCTGGAGTGGATACTATATAGTTATAACTAGTCCCTGGAGTGGATACTATGTAGTTATAACTAGTCCCTGGAGTGGATACTATGTTATAGTTATAACTAGTCCCTGGAGTGGATACTATGTAGTTATAACTAGTCCCTGGAGTGGATACTATGTAGTTATAAGTTATAAGTCCCTGGAGTGGATACTATGTAGTTATAACTAGTCCCTGGTGGATACTATAGTTATAGTTATAACTAGTCCCTGGAGTGGATACTATGTAGTTATAACTAGTCCCTGGAGTGGATACTATGGAGATAGTTATAACTAGTCCCTGGAGTGGATACTATGTAGTTATAAGCTATGTAGTTATAAGTCCCTATAACTAGTCCCTGGAGTGGATACTATATAGTTATAACTAGTCCCTGGGTGGATACTATGTAGTTATAACTAGTCCCTGGAGTGGATACTATGGAGATAAGTTATAACTAGTCCCTGGAGTGGATACTATGAGATAGTTATAACTAGTCCCTGGAGTGGATACTATGTAGTTATAACTAGTCCCTGGAGTGGATACTATGTTATAGTTATAACTAGTCCCTGGAGTGGATACTATGTAGTTATAACTAGTCCCTGGAGTGGATACTATGTAGTTATTATAACTAGTCCCTGGAGTGGATACTATGTAGTTATAACTAGTCCCTGGGGTGGATACTATGGAGATAGTTATAACTAGTCCCTGAAGTGGATACTATGTAGTTGTATAGTTATAACTAGTCCCTGGAGTGGATACTATGTAGTTATAACTAGTCCCTGGAGTGGATACTATGTAGTTATAACTAGTCCCTGGAGTGGATACTATGTAGTTATAAGTTATAACTAGTCCCTGGAGTGGATACTATGTAGTTATAAGTTATAACTAATCCCTGGAGTGGATACTATATAGTTATAACTAGTCCCTGGAGTGTATACTATGGAGATAATCTATAACTAGGCCCTGGTGTGGATACTATGGAGATAAGCTATAACTAGGCCCTGGAGTGGATACTATGGAGATAAGCTATAACTAGGCCCTGGTGTGGATACTATGGAGATAAGCTATAACTAGGCCCTGGGTGGATACTATGTAGTTATAACTAGTCCCTATGGATACTAGTTATAACTAGTCCCTGGAGTGGATACTAGATAAGTTATAACTAGTCCCTGGAGTGGATACTAGATAGTTATAACTAGTCCCTGGAGTGGATACTATGTAGTTATAACTAGTCCCTGGAGTGGATACTATGTAGTAGTTATAACTAGTCCCTGGAGTGGATACTATGTAGTTATAACTAGTCCCTGGAGTGGATACTATATAGTTATAACTAGTCCCTGGAGTGGATACTATGTAGTTATAACTAGTCCCTGGAGTGGATACTATGTAGTTATAACTAGTCCCTGGAGTGGATACTATGTAGTTATAAGTTATAACTAGTCCCTGGAGTGGATACTATGTAGTTATAACTAGTCCCTGGAGTGGATACTATATGTAGTTATAACTAGTCCCTGGAGTGGATACTATGGAGTTATAAGTTATAACTAGTCCCTGGAGTGGATACTATGGAGATAGTTATAACTAGTCCCTGGAGTGGATACTATGGAGTTATAAGTTATAACTAGTCCCTGGGTGGATACTATGGAGATAAGTTATAACTAGTCCCTGGGGTGGATACTATGTAGTTATAACTAGTCCCTGGAGTGGATACTATGGAGATAAGTTATAACTAGTCCCTGGAGTGGATACTGTGTAGTTATAACTAGTCCCTGGAGTGGATACTATATAGTTAGAACTAGTCCCTGGAGTGGATACTATGTAGTTATAACTAGTCCCTGGAGTGTAAACTATGCAGTTATAACTAGTCCCTGGAGTGGATACTGTGTAGTTATAACTAGTCACTGGAGTGGATACTATGTAGTTATAACTAGTCCCTGGAGTGGATACTATATAGTTATAACTAGTCCCTGGAGTGGATACTATATAGTTATAACTAGTCCCTGGAGTGGATACTATGTAGTTATAACTAGTCCCTGGAGTGGATACTATGTAGTTATAACTAGTCCCTGGAGTGGATACTATGTAGTTATAACTAGTCCCTGGAGTGGATACTATAGTTATAGTTATAACTAGTCCCTGGAGTGGATACTATGTAGTTATAACTAGTCCCTGGAGTGGATACTATGTAGTTATAACTAGTCCCTGGAGTGGATACTATATAGTTATAAGTTATAACTAGTCCCTGGAGTGGATACTATGTAGTTATAGTTATAACTAGTCCCTGGAGTGGATACTATGTTAGTTATAACTAGTCCCTGGAGTGGATACTATGTAGTTATAACTAGTCCCTGGAGTGGATACTATGTAGTTATAACTAGTCCCTGGAGTGGATACTATGTAGTTATAACTAGTCCCTGGAGTGGATACTATGTAGTTATAACTAGTCCCTGGAGTGGATACTATGTAGTTATAACTAGTCCCTGGAGTGGATACTATGTAGTTATAACTAGTCCCTGGAGTGGATACTATGTAGTTATAACTAGTCCCTGGAGTGGATACTATGTAGTTATAACTAGTCCCTGGAGTGGATACTATGTAGTTATAACTAGTCCCTGGAGTGGATACTATGTAGTTATAACTAGTCCCTGGAGTGGATACTATGTAGTTATAACTAGTCACTGGAGTGGATACTATGTAGTTATAACTAGTACCTGGAGTGGATACTATATAGTTATAACTAGTCCCTGGAGTGGATACTATGTAGTTATAAGTTATAACTAGTCCCTGGAGTGGATACTATGTAGTTATAAGTTATAACTAGTCCCTGGAGTGGATACTATGTAGTTATAAGTTATAACTAGTCCCTGGAGTGGATACTATGTAGTTATAACTAGTCCCTGGAGTGGATACTATGTAGTTATAACTAGTCCCTGGAGTGGATACTTTGTAGTTATAACTAGTCCCTGGAGTGGATACTATGTAGTTATAACTAGTCCCTGGAGTGGATACTGTGTAGTTATAACTAGTCCCTGGAGTGGATACTATGTAGTTATAAGTTATAACTAGTCCCTGGAGTGGATACTATGTAGTTATAACTAGTCCCTGGAGTGGATACTATGTAGTTATAACTAGTCCCTGGAGTGGATACTATGTAGTTATAACTAGTCCCTGGAGTGGATACTATGTAGTTATAACTAGTCCCTGGAGTGGATACTATGTAGTTATAACTAGTCCCTGGAGTGGATACTATGTAGTTATAACTAGTCCCTGGAGTGGATACTATGTAGTTATAACTAGTCCCTGGAGTGGATACTATGTAGTTATAACTAGTCCCTGGAGTGGATACTATGTAGTTATAACTAGTCCCTGGAGTGGATACTATGTAGTTATAACTAGTCCCTGGAGTGGATACTATGTAGTTATAACTAGTCCCTGGAGTGGATACTATGTAGTTATAACTAGTCCCTGGAGTGGATACTATGTAGTTATAACTAGTCCCTGGAGTGGATACTATGTAGTTATAACTATGGAGTGGATACTATGTAGTTATAACTAGTCCCTGGAGTGGATACTATGTAGTTATAACTAGTCCCTGGAGTGGATACTATGTAGTTATAACTAGTCCCTGGAGTGGATACTATGTAGTTATAACTAGTCCCTGGAGTGGATACTATGTAGTTATAAGTTATAACTAGTCCCTGGAGTGGATACTATGTAGTTATAACTAGTCCCTGGAGTGGATACTATGTAGTTATAACTAGTCCCTGGAGTGGATACTATGTAGTTATAACTAGTCCCTGGAGTGGATACTATGTAGTTATAACTAGTCCCTGGAGTGGATACTATGGAGATAGTTATAACTAGTCCCTGGAGTGGATACTATGTAGTTATAACTAGTCCCTGGAGTGGATACTATATAGTTATAACTAGTCCCTGGAGTGGATACTATGTAGTTATAACTAGTCCCTGGAGTGGATACTATGTAGTTATAGTTATAACTAGTCCCTGGAGTGGATACTATGTAGTTATAACTAGTCCCTGGAGTGGATACTATGTAGTTATAACTAGTCCCTGGAGTGGATACTATGTAGTTATAAGTTATAACTAATCCCTGGAGTGGATACTATCTAGTTATAACTAGTCCCTGGAGTGTATACTATGGAGATAATCTATAACTAGGCCCTGGTGTGGATACTATGGAGATAAGCTATAACTAGGCCCTGGGGTGGATACTATGGAGATAAGCTATAACTAGGCCCTGGGGTGGATACTATGGAGATAAGCTATAACTAGGCCCTGGAGTGGATACTATGGAGATAAGCTATAACTAGGCCCTGGTGTGGATACTATGGAGATAAGCTATAACTAGGCCCTGGGGTGGATACTATGGAGATAAGCTATAACTAGGCCCTGGGGTGGATACTATGGAGATAAGCTATAACTAGGCCCTGGGGTGGATACTATGGAGATAAGCTATAACTAGGCCCTGGGGTGGATACTATGGAGATAAGCTATAACTAGGCCCTGGGGTGGATACTATGCAGATAAGCTATAACTAGGCCCTGGGGTGGATACTATGGAGATAAGCTATAACTAGGCCCTGGGGTGGATACTATGGAGATAAGCTATAACTAGGCCCTGGAGTGGATACTATGGAGATAAGCTATAACTAGGCCCTGGGGTGGATACTATGGAGATAAGCTATAACTAGGCCCTGGGGTGGATACTATGGAGATAAGCTATAACTAGGCCCTGGGGTGGATACTATGTAGTTATAAGTTATAACTAGTCCCTGGAGTGGATACTATGTAGTTATAACTAGTCCCTGGGGTGGATACTATGGAGATAAGCTATAACTAGGCCCTGGGGTGGATACTATGGAGATAAGTTATAACTAGTCCCTGGAGTGGATACTATGGAGATAAGTTATAACTAGTCCCTGGGGTGGATACTATATAAGTTATAACTAGTCCCTGGAGTGGATACTATGTAGTTATAACTAGTCCCTGGAGTGGATACTATGTAGTTATAACTAGTCCCTGGAGTGGATACTATGTAGTTATAACTAGTCCCTGGAGTGGATACTATGTAGTTATAACTAGTCCCTGGAGTGGTGGTTATACTAGTCCCTGGAGTGGATACTATGTAGTTATAACTAGTCCCTGGAGTGGATACTATGGAGTAAGTTATAACTAGTCCCTGGAGTGGATACTATGTAGTTGTAAGTTATAACTAGTCCCTGGAGTGGATACTATGTAGTTATAACTAGTCCCTGGAGTGGATACTATGTAGTTATAACTAGTCCCTGGAGTGGATACTATGGAGATAAGCTATAACTAGGCCCTGGGGTGGATACTATGGAGATAAGCTATAACTAGGCCCTGGGGTGGATACTATGGAGATAAGCTATAACTAGGCCCTGGGGTGGATACTAGATCCTATAACTAGGCCCTGGGGTGGATACTATGGAGATAAGCTATAACTAGGCCCTGGGGTGGATACTATGGAGATAAGCTATAACTAGGCCCTGGGGTGGATACTATGGAGATAAGCTATAACTAGGCCCTGGGGTGGATACTATGTAGTTATAAGTTATAACTAGTCCCTGGAGTGGATACTATGTAGTTATAACTAGTCCCTGGAGTGGATACTATGTAGTTATAACTAGTCCCTGGAGTGGATACTATGTAGTTATAACTAGTCCCTGGAGTGGATACTATGTAGTTATAACTAGTCCCTGGAGTGGATACTATGTAGTTATAACTAGTCCCTGGAGTGAATACTATGTAGTTATAACTAGTCCCTGGAGTGGATACTATGTAGTTATAACTAGTGCCTGGAGTGGATAATATGTAGTTATAACTAGTCCCTGGAGTGGATACTATATAGTTATAACTAATCCCTGGTGTGGATACTATGGAGATAAGCTATAACTAGGCCCTGGGGTGGATACTATGGAGATAAGCTATAACTAGGCCCTGGAGTGGATACTATGGAGATAAGCTATAACTAGGCCCTGGTGTGGATACTATGGAGATAATCTATAACTAGGCCCTGGGGTGGATACTATGGAGATAAGCTATAACTAGGCCCTGGGGTGGATACTATGGAGATAAGCTATAACTAGGCCCTGGGGTGGATACTATGGAGATAAGCTATAACTAGGCCTGGGGTGGATACTATGGAGATAAGCTATAACTAGGCCCTGGGGTGGATACTATGGAGATAATCTATAACTAGGCCCTGGGGTGGATACTATGGAGATAAGCTATAACTAGGCCCTGGGGTGGATACTATGGAGATAGCTATACCTAGGCCCTGGGGTGGATACTATGGAGATAAGCTATAACTAGGCCCTGGGGTGGATACTATGGAGATAAGCTATAACTAGGCCCTGGGGTGGATACTATGCAGATAAGCTATAACTAGGCCCTGGATTGGGAGCCATGTAGTTATATGTTATAACTAGTGCCTGGAGTTGGTCCTATGTAGTTACAAGCTATAACTATTATAAGCTATAACTAGGTACTGGTGGTCAGGATAAATTCAGGGCCCTGCTTTTTTGGAGGATCCCTTAGTTGGTTATTAGGCAGACTGTCAGTAACAGGCCAGTGAAAGGGTCAGTAACAGGCCAGTAAAAAGGGGTCAGGTGCAGGCCAGTGAAAAGGGGTCAGGAGCAGGCCAGTGAAAGGGGTCAGGAGCAGGAGCAGGCCAGTGAAATGGGGTCAGGAGCAGGCCAGTGAAAGGGGTCAGGAGCAGGAGCAGGCCAGTGAAATGGGGTCAGGAGCAGGAGCAGGCCAGTGAAAGGGGGTCAGGAGCAGGAGCAGGCCAGTGAAAGGGGTCAGGGGCAGGCCAGTGAAAGGGGTCAGGAGCAGGCCAGTGAAAGGGGGCCAGGAGCAGGCCAGTGAAAGGGGTCAGGAGCAGGAGCAGGCCAGTGAAAGGGGGTCAGGAGCAGGCCAGTGAAATGGGTCAGGAGCAGGAGCAGGCCAGTGAAAGGGGTCAGGTGCAGGCCAGTGAAATGGGTTAGGAGCAGGAGAAGGCCAGTGAAAGGGGTCAGGTGCAGGCCAGTGAAATGGGTCAGGAGCAGGCCAGTGAAAGGGGGAGCAGGAGCAGGCCAGTGAAAGTGGGTCAGGAGCAGGCCAGTGAAAGGGTTGGGTCAGGAGCATGCCAGTGAAAGGGGTCAGGAGCAGGCCAGTGAAAGTGGGTCAGGAGCAGGCCAGTGAAAGTGGGTCAGGAGCAGGCCAGTGAAAGGGGGTCAGGAGCAGGTCAGTGAAAGGGGGTCAGGAATAGGCCAGAGAGAACAGACGGAGATAGACAGTCCTACTGTTACTCAGTTTTCCCACCACAGGCATGCTATACTGCCTGACCGGGAACGTTCTGGAACAAATACAATGGGTGTGTGAAAATGCTACTTGTTGAGCAGATGGAGAGGGCGGAGTCAGTGTACTCTTCAAAACCACTGATTGTTACGTATCTGATACTCATATGCATAGTATTGATAATTTAACTTCTGTATGAAGGTATTTTTTTTAAGAAGAACACATGAGAGTATTTTACAATTGGTTATTTGAAAAAAAAAAAACAGTTATCCTTTTATAAAAAGTTCCGGAATGTATGAAATTTTGAAGGAAACAAAGATGTTAGATAGATTAGAAGAGATGTAAACACAGGTGATCTATAGAACCAGAGTATTTAAAAGGACGGTAATTGTGCCGATGCATTGAACAATATCAGCTGGACTATTTATGTGAAAACAGTTTGAAAAGAGAACTCTCATGGATAAATCAATCGAAGCCCCACCTAGTGGTAGTAGTCACTGATTTAAATTATTTTCCTTTTTATACAAAATAATTTACATTTTTCAAAAGCCTTACTGTTTTTTGGGGGGGAAAAACATATTAAAAAGAATTATATTACAATGTTTCACAAGTACACGCTAAAGAATCGTGTAACTATCACAAATCCTATTGTTGGGTGTGTCAATATTGCCCTCAGTCAGACATTTTTATTTTTATTCAACCTTTCTATTAGCAGGGAAGACATATTGAGACCTAGGTCTCTTTTACAAATGTGCCCTGTATATACAAAATAAACATACACATTATACCCAACCTGTTTACAGTGCATTCGGAAAGTATTCGGCCCTCTTGACTTTTTCCACCTTTTGTAATGTTACCGCCTTATTCTAAAATGGATTTGTTTTAAAAATTCCCCTCATTAATCTACATACCCCATAATGAGACTTGAAACTGAGCTCATGTGCATCCTGTGTCCATTGATCATCCTTGAGCTATCTGAGCAGCTAACCGATCGCTGCAGCTGTACATAGTCCATCGGTAAATAGCCCACCCAATTTACCTACCTCATCCCCATACTGTTTTTATTTATTTACTTTTCTGCTCTTTTGCACACCAGTATCTCTACCTGCACATGGCCATCTGATCATTTATCACTCCAGTGTTAATCTGCTAAATTGTAATTATTCGCCTACCTCCTCATGCCTTTTGCACACAATGTATATAGACTCATTTTTTCTCTTTTTTTTCTACTGTGTTATTGACTTGTTTATTGTTTACTCCATGTGTAACTCTGTGTTGTTGTCTGTTCACACTGCTATGCTTTATCTTGGCCAGGTCGCAGTTGTAAATGAGATCTTGTACTCAACTAGCCTACCTGGTTAAATAAAGGTGAATTTTTTTTTTGAGATGTTTCTACAACTTGATTGGAGACCACATGTGGCAAATTCAATTGATTGGACATGATTTGGAAAGGCACACACCTATATAAGGTCCCTTAGTTGACAGTGCATGTCAGAGCAAAAACCAAGCCATGAGGTCAAAGGAATTGTCCATCTTCATCCCTACGGTGAAGCATGGTGGTGGCAGCATCATGCTATCATGCTCTGTTTTTCAGCAGCAGGGAGTGGGAGACTAGTCAGGATAGAGGAAAATATGAATGGAGCAAAGTACAGAGAGAACCTTGATGAAAACCTGCTTCAGAGCGTTCAGGATCTCAGGACTGGGGTGAAGGTTCACCTTCCAACTGGACAATGACCCTAAGCACACACTGCTTTTAACCAGGGCAAGGTGACCGGAAACATGACCGAATACAAACAGCTATTCCCTCCGCAAAGGCAATCAAACAAGCTAAGCGCCAGTATAGAGTCAAAGTAGAGTCGCAATTCAACGGCTCAGACACAAGAGGTATGTGGCAGGGTCTACAGTCAATCACGGATTACAAAAAGAAAACCAGCCCAGTCGCGGACCAGGATGTCTTGCTCCCAGACAGACTAAATAACTATTTTGCCCGCTTTGAGGACAATACAGTGCCACTGACACGGCCCGCAACCAAAACCTGCGGACTCCCCTTCACTGCAGCCGATGTGAGTAAAACATTTAAACGTGTTAACCCTCGCAAGGCTGCAGGCCCAGACGGCATCCCCAGCCGCATCCTCAGAGCATGCGCAGACCAGCTGGCTGGTGTGTTTACGGACATATTCAATCAATCCTTATCCCAGTCTGCTGTTCCCACATGCTTCAAGAGGGCCACCATTGTTCCTGTTCCCAAGAAAGCTAAGGTAACTGAGCTAAACGACTACCGCCCCGTAGCACTCACCTCCGTTATCATGAAGTGCTTTGAGAGACTAGTCAAGGACCATATCACCTCCACCCTACCTGACACCCTAGACCCACTCCAATTTGCTTACCGCCCAAATAGGTCTACAGACGATGCAATCTCAACCACACTGCACACTGCCCTATCCCATCTGGACAAGAGGAATACCTAAGTAAGAATGCTGTTCATCGACTACAGCTTAGCATTTAACACCATAGTACCCTCCAAACTGGTCATCAAGCTCGAGACCCTGGGTCTCGACCCCGCCCTGTGCAACTGGGTACTGGACTTCCTGACGGGCCGCCCCCAGGTGGTGAGGGTAGGTAACAACATCTCCACCCCGCTGATCCTCAACACTGGGGCCCCACAAGGGTGTGTTCTGAGCCCTCTCCTGTTCACCCACGTTCTGAGCCCTCTCCTGTTCACCCACGACTGCGTGGCCATGCACGCCTCCAACTCAATCATCAAGTTTGCGGACGACACTACAGTGGTAGGCTTGATTACCAACAAGAGACGGCCTACAGGGAGGAGTTGAGGGTCCTCGGAGTGTGGTGTCAGGAAAATAACCTCACACTCAACGTCAACAAAACAAAGGAGGTGATGTGGACTTCAGGAAACAGCAGAGGAGCACCCCTCTATCCACATCGACGGGACAGTAGTGGAGAGGGTAGTAAGTTTTAAGTTCCTTGGTGTACACATCACGGACAAACTGAATTGGTCCATCCACACAGACAGTGTCATGAAGAAGGCACAGCAGCGCCTCTTCAACCTCAGGAGGCTGAAGAAATTTGGCTTGTCACCAAAAGCACTCACAAGCTTCTACAGATGCACAATCGAGAGCATCCTGTCGGGCTGTATCACCGCCTGGTACGGCAACTGCTCCGCCCACAACCGTAAGGCTCTCCGAGATTTAAGAGGGTAGCGAGGTCTGCACAACGCATCACCGGGGGCAAACTACCTGCCCTCCAGGACACCTACACCTCTCGATGTCACAGGAAGGCCAAATCAAATCAAATCAAATCAAATTTTATTTGTCACGTACACATGGTTAGCAGATGTTAATGCGAGTGTAGCGAAATGCTTGTGCTTCTAGTTCCGACAATGCAGTAATAACGAGCAAGTAATCTAACTAACAATTCCAAAAAAAACTACTGTCATACACAGTGTAAGGGGATAAAGAATATGTACATAAGGATATATGAATGAGTGATGGTACAGAGCAGCATAGGCAAGATACAGTAGATGATATCGAGTACAGTATATACATATGAGATAAGTATGTAAACCAAGTGGCATAGTTAAAGTGGCTAGTGATACATGTATTACATAAGGATGCAGTCGATGATATAGAGTACAGTATCAACGTATGCATATGAGATGAACAATGTAGGGTAAGTAACATTATATAAGGTAGCATTGTTTAAAGTGGCTAGTGATATATTTACATCATTTCCCATCAATTCCCATGATTAAAGTGGCTGGAGTAGAGTCAGTGTCATTGACAGTGTGTTGGCAGTAGCCACTCAATGTTAGTGGTGGCTGTTTAACAGTCTGATGGCCTTGAGATAGAAGCTGTTTTCAGTCTCTCGGTCCCAGCTTTGATGCACCTGTACTGACCTCGCCTTCTGGATGGCAGCGGGGTGAACAGGCAGTGGCTCGGGTGGTTGATGTCCTTGATGATCTTTATGGCCTTCCTGTAGCATCGGGTGGTGTAGGTGTCCTGGAGGGCAGGTAGTTTGCCCCCGGTGATGCGTTGTGCAGACCTCACTACCCTCTGGAGAGCTCACGGTTGAGGGCGGTGCAGTTGCCATACCAGGCGGTGATACAGCCCGCCAGGATGCTCGAGATTGTGCATCTGTAGAAGTTTGTGAGTGCTTTTGGTGACAAGTGAGGGAATTTCTTCAGCCTCCTGAGGTTGAAGAGGCGCTGCTGCGCCTTCCTCACGATGCTGTCTGTGTGAGTGGACCAATTCAGTTTGTCTGTGATGTGTATGCCGAGGAACTTAAAACTTGCTACCCTCTCCACTACTGTTCCATCGATGTGGATGGGGGTGTTCCCTCTGCTGTTTCCTGAAGTCCACAATCATCTCCTTAGTTTTGTTGACGTTGAGTGTGAGGTTATTTTCCTGACACCACACTCCGAGGGCCCTCACCTCCTCCCTGTAGGCCGAGTCGTTGTTGGTAATCAAGCCTACCACTGTGTGTCGTCCGCAAACTTGATGATTGAGTTGGAGGCGTGCATGGCCACGCAGTCGTGGGTGAACAGGGAGTACAGGAGAGGGCTCAGAACGCACCCTTGTGGGGCCCCAGTGTTGAGGATCAGCGGGGAGGAGATGTTGTTGCCTACCCTCACCACCTGGGGGCGGCCCGTCAGGAAGTCCAGTACCCAGTTGCACAGGGCGGGTCGAGACCCAGGGTCTCGAGCTTGATGACGAGCTTGGAGGGTACTATGGTGTTGAATGCCGAGCTGTCGTCGATGAACAGCATTCTCACATAGGTATTCCTCTTGTCCAGATGGGTTAGGGCAGTGTGCAGTGTGGTTGAGATTGCACAGACTGTGGACCTATTTGGGCGGTAAGCAAATTGGCCTCTGGGTCAAGGGTGTCAGGTAGGGTGGAGGTGATATGGTCCTTGACTAGTCTCTCAAAGCACTTCATGATGACGGATGTGAGTGCTACGGGGCGGTAGTCGTTTAGCTCAGTTACCTTAGCTTTCTTGGGAACAGGAACAATGGTGGCCCTCTTGAAGCATGTGGGAACAGCAGACTGGTATAGGGATTGATTGAATATGTCCGTAAACACACCGGCCAGCTGGTCTGCGCATGCTCTGAGGCGCGGCTGGGGATGCCGTCTGGGCCTGCAGCCTTGCGAGGGTTAACACGTTTAAATGTCTTACTCACTTCGGCTGCAGTGAAGGAGAGACCGCATGTTTCCGTTGCAGGCCGTGTCAGTGGCACTGTATTGTCCTCAAAGCGGGCAAAAAAGCCATAAAGATCATCAAGGACAACAACCACCCGAGCCACTGCTTGTTCACCCCGCTATCATCCAGAAGGCGAGGTCAGTACAGGTGCATCAAAGCAGGGACCGAGAGACTGAAAAACAGCTTCTATCTCAAGGCCATCAGACTGTTAAACAGCCACCACTAACATTGAGTGGCTGCTGCCAACACACTGACTCAACTCAATAATGGAAATTGATGGAAATTGATGTAAAATACAACACTAGCCACTTTAAACAATGCCACCTAATGTAATGTTTACATACCCTACATTACTCATCTCATATGTATATGTATATACTGTACTCTATATAATCTACTGCATCTTTATGTAATACATGTATCACTAGCCACTTTAACTATGCCACTTTGTTTACATACCTTACATTACTCATCTCATATGTATATACTGTTCTCGATACCATCTACTGCATCTTGCCTATGCCGTTCTGTAGCATCACTCATTCATATCTTTATGTACATATTCTTTATCTCTTTACACTTGTGTGTATAAGGTAGTAGTTTTGGAATTGTTAGGTTAGATTACTCGTTGGTTATTACTGCATTGTCGGAACTAGAAGCATAAGCATTTCGCTACACTCGCATTAACATCTGCTAACCATGTGTATGTGACAAATACATTTGATTTTATTTGATTTGAAGACAATGCAGGAGTGGCTCTCTGAACACTCTCCAAATGTCTTTAAGTGGCCCAGCCAGAGCCCGGACTTGAAACCCAGCGAACATCTATGTAGTGACCTGAAAACAGCTGTGCAGCGACACTCCCCATCCAACCTGACAGAGCTTGAGAGGATCTGCAGAGAAGAATGGGAGAAACTCCCCATCCAACCTGACAGATCTTGAGAGGATCTGCAGAGAAGAATGGGAGAAACTCCCCATCCAACCTGACAGAGCTTGAGAGGATCTGCAGAGAAGAATGGGAGAAACTCCCCATCCAACCTGACAGAGCTTGAGAGGATCTGCAGAGAAGAATGGGAGAAACTCCCCATCCAACCTGACAGAGCTTGAGAGGATCTGCAGAGAAGAATGGGAGAAACTCCCCATCCAACCTGACAGAGCTTGAGAGGATCTGCAGAGAAGAATGGGAGAAACTCCCCATCCAACCTGACAGAGCTTGAGAGGATCTGCAGAGAAGAATGGGAGAAACTCCCCATCCAACCTGACAGAGCTTGAGAGGATCTGCAGAGAAGAATGGGAGAAACTCCCCATCCAACCTGACAGAGCTTGAGAGGATCTGCAGAGAAGAATGAGGGAAATTTCCCAAATACAGGTTTCCGAATGACCTGTATACACTGAGTATACCAAACGTTAGGAACAACTTCCTAATATGATTTGCACCCCCGTCTTTTTCACTCAGAACAGCCTCAATTCGTCGTGGCATGGACAAGGTGTCGAAAGCGTTCCACATGGATGCTTGGCCCATGTTGACTACAATGCTTCCCACAATTGTGTCACATTGGCTGGATGTCCTTTGGGTGGTGGACTGTTGAGGGTGAAGAACCCGGCAGCGTTGTAGTTCTTGAAACAAACCGGAGTGCCTGGCACCATACCCCTGTTCAAAGGCATTTACATTTTTTGTCTTGCCTATTCATCCTCTGATTGGCACACATACACAATCCATGTCTCATGGCTTAAAAATCCTTCTTAAACCTGTCTCATCTACACTGATTGAAATGGATTTAATGAATGAATGCAATACGAGATCATAGTTTTCACCTGAATTCCCCTGGTCAGTCTATTTTATTTAAGGAGCAATGTTTTGTATACTCAGTGTTTATACAGTAGATTAAGTTGATTTTTTAAAACAGATTGACCAATAGTGTTTATATAAACGGTGAAGAGAACAGGTCCCAGAATACACCCCTGTGGTACCCCTTTACGTACACCAAAAAATTCAAACAATCACGATGGCCTGAGTTCTGTCACCAAGATAATGATGAAACCATGAACAGACATCAGAGCTCAGACCTATCGAGCACAACTTATTCAATAAAATAGCATGATCAACAGAAACAGGTCTACAAACAAATCAACACAATTCATTTGAGTGTCTAAGGCGTTGACAAGATAATTAACAACTAACGTGGTTGCTGTAATAGTGCTATGACCAGGTCTAAACCCTGTTTGGATAACATTTAAAAAAAAAAAATTCTCAGATAAAAACAAGCAAAGTTGTACATTTTTACCAAGGATTCTAGAATCTTAGCTAGACTAGGAAGCCTTGAAATGGGGCGCTAATGATTAAGATCTCTACCATCCCTGTCCTTATGTAGCGGCAGCACAAGAGCTGATTTCCATACTTTAGTAATATATTCTGATAACAGCTAAATCAAACATGTGAGTTATTGAGCTGCCAATGACGGGTGCTGCACACTTAAGCAGACCGTGATCCAATTCGAACGACCCCCCCTCCCCAGTGAATTTCTTGTCTATTGCTAGCAAAGAATCCACAACTTATTGTTTCTGTAAATAGCCTAAAAGAAAAGCTTTGACTATAATTTCTCTGGTCATTCAGCAAGTTTCCTCCTATCAGCATCCAGCCCCAATATCATTGTGAATAGACTTAGAAGTTATTTCAAATCAAATCACATTTATTTATATAGCCCTTCGTACATCAGCTGATATCTCAAAGTGCTGTACAGAAACCCAGCCTAAAACCCCAAACAGTAAGCAATGCAGGTGTAGAAGCACGGTGGCTAGGAAAAACTCCCTTGAAAGGCCAAAACCTAGGAAGAAACCTAGAGAGGAACCAGGCTATGTGGGGTGGCCAGTCCTCTTCTGGCTGTGCCGGGTGGAGATTATAACAGAACATGGTCAAGATGTTCAAATGTTCATAAATGACCAGCATGGTCAAATAATAATAATCACAGGCAGAGCAGTTGAAACTGGAGCAGCAGCACGGCCAGGTGGACTGGGGACAGCAAGGAGTCATCATGCCAGAGAGATCGCCAGCTGAAATAAATGGTGATTAAAGGTATCAATCATAGCATTTTTTTTTCACGTAATGATGCCAGTGTCTGAGTACATTTCTTGTGGCAGAGAGGAGGAAGTAGAATCCTTCAGGGTAATCTAGGTAGTTTATTTCTATGTTGGCCTGGTATGGTTCCCAATCAGAGGCAGCTGTTTTTCATTGTCTCTGATTGGGGATCATATTTAGGCAGCCATTTCCCCACTGTGTTTTGTGGGATCTTGTTTATGTGTAGTTGCCTGTGAGCACTTCATTGACATCATGTTTTCATTTGTTCTTTATAGTTTTTTGTGTTTTACTTCAATAAATATGTGGAACCCATATCACGCTGCGCTTTGGTGAGAATGTCCTTACGACGATCGTGACATCCAGAATTTAGCCGGACTCCCATTTACAACCCAAAAGAGTGGTTTCATAATAATCAGATTTGTCTTACACAATGATTCCTCAGTTGCTTAAAAGTTTGCCAGTCAGGGTCTAAGCCTATGTTCCTGGCCTTGACCCAAGCGTCATCTCTTTTATGAATGACATCTGATAATTCTGGAGAGTACCGGGCATTAAATCTACCTTTAGCCCTTCATTTTTTTGATGGGAGCATAATTATCCACAATATCAACAAAGAAAACATCTGCAAAAAGCCTCAAAGCTAAATCAGGTTCAGGGATAGCTGAGATAGAATCAAGGTCACTAAAATAAAGATCATGTTCACTGAAGTTTTTAAGTTCCTCTCTGTGAAATTTGCCCGGTCCATACTATCCAGGAACTATGCAAAATAGGTGCAGCTCCTACATGTGATGAAACAATCCGTGTAGTCTCTGAAGCTGGTAGCCGCCATTCTGGAAAAGGTCCGTTTCCTTGAATGGTGGAAAGTGACAGACACCATTTTGGAAAAAGTCAGTTCAAATCTACACAAATAAAATAGGTTGGCGAGGAATCAGCTAAAAGTCAATCATTCCACACAGTGTGATACACTCTTAGAACCTAAAATGGTTCTCTGGCTGTCCCTTTTTCGGTTCCAGGTAGAACCCTTTTGGGTTCAAGATAGACCCATTTCCACAGAGGGTACTAATTCAAGCCCAAGAGGGTTCCACTGGTAATCAAAAAGGGTTCTCCTATGGGGACAGCTGAAGAACATTTTGTAACCCATTTTGTAACCCAGTGTAGTTAGTTAGTTTTAATCACACAGTTTGTAGGATCACAGTTATAGGCAGCAAGCCAGAACCCAACAACAGACTAGAACCCAACCACAGACTAGAACCCAACCACAGACTAGAACCAAGCCACAGTTTTGATAGAGTTAGTGTATGTAGAGTTGGTATTTAATGACCAATTTTTTAATATATTTTTTTGCAGAAAATGTACTATTTGTCTAATTGTGTGATGTAGGTGTGTTGCTGTGTTAAGAGTTTAGTAAAAGTATCTTAAGTACAGGTAAAAAAAATAAAAATGTAATGAATGGGGGGGCACTGTATGGCCAGGTCGAATGGAGTTGATGTGTTTTGGTTTGGAATTCAGCTAGTTCCTGTGTTGGGAAGGTTATAAACAATAAACTCCCAGTGAATTGTGGGATGTTCCTGTAACCAGACACTGATGACTGAGGGAGTATAGGCCTTATGCTATTCTACACATTTCTGCCATGAGGCTGAGAAAGAGAATTTAGCACTTTTAAAGCTAATTTCCTGCAGTTCTATATATTTTTTGTTACTGTTTTGCTAAAACAGTTTGCTTCCTGACTTAGGCTATAGTTACAGTGGAGTTGATGTGTTTCAGTTCTGAATATAGGTCCTCTGATGGGGAGGTTATGAACAGTGAACTCCCGGTGTGATGTCTGTCTGTGGGATGTTCCTGCAATCAACTCCTCCCAGTGTGAGGAGGAACAGTTATCAGGGCAGGGTGTGTCATACATGTCGGGTACAGATAGTGCTACTCAGCCTCCCTCCCTACCAGAAAGATGACCAAAAGAACACAGTGTGTGTGTGTGTGTGTGTGTGTGTGTGTGTGTGTGTGTGTGTGTGTGTGTGTGTGTGCCCCCTATACAGATAGACCCACATACAATATACATTCATGCTACACAAACATCACAACTGCTTCTACCTGACTCCTATTATCGCTAAATAATTCACAATTTAAACACTTGGACTATAAATTGTGCCTTCCTGTATTATGTGTATCTCTGTGTTGTCTGTTCACACTGCTTTGCTTTATCTTGGCCAGGTCGCAGTTGTAAATGAGAACTTGTTCTCAACCTGCTATGCTTTATCTTGGCCAGGTCGCAGTTGTAAATGAGAACTTGTTCTCAACCTGCTATGCTTTATCTTGGCCAGGTCGCAGTTGTAAATGAGAACTTGTTCTCAACCTGCCTTTATCTTGGCCAGGTCGCAGTTGTAAATGAGAACTTGTTCTCAACCTGCTATGCTTTATCTTGGCCATGCAGTTGTAAATGAGAACTTGTTCTCAACCTGCTATCTTTATCTTGGCCAACGCAGTTGTAAATGAGAACTTGTTCTCAACCTGCTATGCTTTATCTTGGCCAGGTCGCAGTTGTAAATGAGAACTTGTTCTCAACCTGCTACGCTTTATCTTGGCCAGGTCGCAGTTCAAATGAGAACTTGTTCTCAACCTGCTACGCTTTATCTTGGCCAGGTCGCAGTTGTAAATGAGAACTTGTTCTCAACCTGCTACGCTTTATCTTGGCCAGGTCGCAGTTGTAAATGAGAACTTGTTCTCAACCTGCTATGCTTTATCTTGGCCAGGTCGCAGTTGTAAATGAGAACTTGTTCTCAACCTGCTACGCTTTATCTTGGCCAGGTCGCAGTTGTAAATGAGAACTTGTTCTCAACCTGCTACGCTTTATCTTGGCCAGGTCGCAGTTGTAAATGAGAACTTGTTCTCAACCTGCTTTGCTTTATCTTGGCCAGGTCGCAGTTGTAAATGAGAACTTGTTCTCAACCTGCTACGCTTTATCTTGGCCAGGTCGCAGTTGTAAATGAGAACTTGTTCTCAACCTGCTATGCTTTATCTTGGCCAGGTCGCAGTTGTAAATGAGAACTTGTTCTCAACCTGCTTTGCTTTATCTTGGCCAGGTCGCAGTTGTAAATGAGAACTTGTTCTCAACCTGCTACGCTTTATCTTGGCCAGGTCGCAGTTGTAAATGAGAACTTGTTCTCAACCTGCTACGCTTTATCTTGGCCAGGTCGCAGTTGTAAATGAGAACTTGTTCTCAACCTGCTTTGCTTTATCTTGGCCAGGTCGCAGTTGTAAATGAGAACTTGTTCTCAACCTGCTATGCTTTATCTTGGCCAGGTCGCAGTTGTAAATGAGAACTTGTTCTCACCTGCTTTGCTTTTATCTTGGCCAGGTCGCAGTTGTAAATGAGAACTTGTTCTCAACCTGCTACGCTTTATCTTGGCCAGGTCGCAGTTGTAAATGAGAACTTGTTCTCAACCTGCTATGCTTTATCTTGGCCAGCTCACAGTTGTAAATGAGAACTTGTTCTCACCTGCTATGCTTTATCTTGGCCAGGTCGCAGTTGTAAATGAGAACTTGTTCTCAACCTGCTATGCTTTATCTTGGCCAGGTCGCAGTTGTAAATGAGAACTTGTTCTCAACCTGCTATGCTTTATCTTGGCCAGGTCGCAGTTGTAAATGAGAACTTGTTCTCAACTAGCCTACCTGGTTAAATAAAGGTGAAATAAAAAAATAAAAAATAAAAATTATACTTATGCTAAAAAAATATATTCTATTCTACTGAACCATTTACTTTATGTTTGTAATATTATATTTGATTAGTTGTTGCATTGTCGAGAATCAAATCAAATCAAATTGCATTAGTCACACACAACGAGTACAACATTAGTCACACGCAATGAGTACAACATTAGTCACACGCAACGAGTATAACATTAGTCACACACAACGAGTACAACATTAGTCACACGCAACGAGTACAACATTAGTCACACGCAACGAGTACAACATTAGTCACACGCAACGAGTACAACATTAGTCACACGCAACGAGTACAACATTAGTCACGCAACGAGTACAACATTAGTCACACGCAACGAGTACAACCTTACAGTGAAATGCTTACTTGCGAGCCCCTACTGAGGAAAGAACCTACAAGTAAGTATTTAGTTAGAGGGTGTATATATATATATATATATATATATATATATTATGTATACCTTAAGTTTCTAATAAAATGTTAAATACACAGAGAGAGTATTAACAGCCAATGTTTACTTTGTTTTATTTGGGGCTGTGTCAGTCAATTGAAAAACGTTGTAACAGTATTTCTGATTGTCTTCTCAACTCACCATCACATACTTCTAATGTGTTTAATGTGCAAATTAGTCTGACATACTTTTGTCCATGAATTACACCACCTGCTGGTTGAACATCACATTACAAAATCATGGACATTAATATGGAGTTGGTGCCACCTTTGCTGCTTTAACCTCTTCCACTCTTCTGGGAAGGCTTTCCACTAGATGTTGGAACATTGCTGCAGGGACTTGCTTCCATTCAGCCACAAGAGCATTAGTTAGGTCGGGCACTGATGTTGGGCGATTAGGCCTGGCTCGCAGTCGACATTTCAATTCATCCCAAAAGGTGTTCAATGGGGTTGAGGTTAGGGCTCTGTCAAGGCCAGTCAAGTTCTTCAACACCGATCTCAACAAACCATTTCTGTATGGACCTCGCATGGGGGCATTGTCATGCTGAAACAGGGCCTTCCTCAAATTGTTGCCACAAAGTTGGAAGCACAGAATCATCTAGAATGTCATTTTATGCTGTAGCTATCACGGTCTTCCGTGAAACAAAATACAAAAGAACAAGAGAATCAAAATGAAAACCGAAACAGTCCCGAATAGTGCAAACACTGAAAATAATCACCCACAACTCAAGGGTGAAACCAGGCTACCTAAGTATGGTTCTCAATCAGGGACAACGATTGACAGCTCCCTCTGATTGAGAACCATACCAGGACGAACACAGAAATCCCAAATGATAGAAAAAAGAACATTGACTGCCCACCCCAACCCACACCCTGACCATACTAAAACAAAGACAAAACAAAGGAACTAAGGTCAGAACGTGACAGTAGCGTTAATATTTCCCTTCACTGGAAGGGGCCTTGCCCGAACCATGAAAAACAGCACTCGACCATTATTCCTCCTTCACCATGTGTTGTTATGTGTTAATAACATTTAGACTACGTTACCCAGCAGGCTATGCGGATAGTTGAAGAATGCCTTGCATGGCTAAACATGGAGTTTTCTAGCTGAAGTATATGTTCATTAAAAGTAGTTAAACCTACGCCCCGGTTTGTCATTATATAAGGAACAAACATAACACACCAAACGTTACAGTTGGCACTAGGCATGCATTCAGGCAGGTAAGCGTTCTCCTGGCATCCGTCGGACTGCCAGATGGTGAATCGTGATTCATCACTCCAGAGAACCCTTTTCCACTGCTCCAGAGTCCAACGGTGGCGAGCGTTACACCACTCTAGCCGGCTGCTTGAGCACGGAAACCCATGTCATGAAGCTTCCAACGAACAGTTATTGTGGTGACGTTGCTTCCAGAGGCAGTTTGGAACTCGGTTGTGAGTGTTGCAACCGAGGACAAGACGATTTTCAGCACTCACTCGCTTCAGCACTCGGCGGTCCCGTTCCGTGAGCTTGTGTGGCCTACCACTTCACGGCTGAGCCGTTGTTGCTCCTAGACGTTTCCACTTTACCATAACAGCACTTACAGTTGAGGCAGCTGTAGCAGGGTAGAAATTTGATGAACTGACTTGTTGGAAAGGTGTCATCCTATGTTGATGCCACGTTGAATATCACTGAGCTCTTCAGTACAGGCCATTCTGCCAATGTTTTCCTATGGAGATTGCATTCTGCCAGCAACGGTGTATCGATGCATTGAGCTTTTGACATTATATTCATTTATTTCTTGTTTTCTTTTAACTTTTTTTTTTCAAAAGTTGTGGCATGTAGTTATGGAAGAAGTTATATTAATTTGAAATAATTGTTAAATTGTGCTGAGAAAATGTAATTAATGTGTTGTAATTTTTCTTTAGATTGTAAAAGCATGTTAAATTAGTGTGCTTGTTTTTCAAAACAGTGTCTGTTGCCAACTTAACTCTTTTGTGAGTCTTGTTACCTTTGCATGTCTACACACCACCATTAGTCAATACCACCAATATTCGGTCTCCCGAGTGACGCTGCAGTCTAAGGCACTGCATTTCAGTGCTAGAGGCGTCACTACAGACCCTGGTTTGATTCCAGGCTGTATCACAACCGGCCGTGATAGAGAGTGCCATAGGGCGGTGCACAATTGGCCCAGCATCGTTAGGGTTTGGCCCGGGGGTAGGCCGTCGTTGTAAATATGAATTTGTTCTTAACTGACTTGCCTAGTTAAATAAAGGTAAAGTTAAAAAAAACAGTTTACATGGCTTCCCTTTTTATAACATTCCCTTGAGTGGGAGCAGCATGATGTTAACCTATCCAATGACTGTTTACTACCACCTAGTGGTAAAATATGCAACTACAGTATTATGTTTTTGTAAGGGTAATTTAAATCAAATAACAGGTGTAGTAGACTTTACCGTGAAATGCTTACTTAAGAGCCCTATATCCCAATAACTTATTAATACTTATTTTCCACCATAATTTGCAAATAAATTCATAAAAAATCCTGCAATGTGATTTTCTGGATTGTTTTCTCATTTTGTCTGTCATAGTTGACATACTTTTTTTGCCCCACTGTACATTGTGTGCAAAAGGCATGAGGAGGTAGGCGAATAATTACAATTTAGCAGATAACACTGGAGTGATAAATGATCAGATGGTCATATGCAGGTAGACATACTGGTGTGCAAAAGAGCAGAAAAGTAAATAAATAAAAACAGTATGGGGATGAGGTAGGTAAATTGGGTGGGCCATTTACCGATGGACTATGTACAGCTGCAGCGATCAGTTAGCTGCTCAGATAGCAGATGTTTAAAGTTGGTGAGGGAGATAAAAGTCTCCAACTTCAGCGATTTTTGCAATTCGTTCCAGTCACAGGCAGCAGAGAACTGGAAGGAAAGGCGGCCAAATGAGGTGTTGGCTTTAGGGATGATCAGTGAGATACACCTGCTGGAGCGCATGCTACGGGGGGTGTTGCCATCGTGACCAGTGAACTGAGATAAGGCGGAGCTTTACCTAGCATGGACTTGTAGATGACCTGGAGCCAGTGGGTCTGGCGACAAATATGTAGCGAGGGCCAGCCGACTAGAGCATACAGGTCGCAGTGGTGGGTGGTTTAAGGTGCTTTAGTAAGAAAACGGATGGCACTGTGATAAACTGCATCCTGAAAATTGAAGATGTGGCAAATAGGATTGGTAATATCGTCCGCTATTATCCTCAGTAATTTTCCATCCAAGTTGTCAGACCCCGGTGGCTTGTCATTGTTGATAGACAACAATCATCGTTTCACCTCTTCCACACTAACTTTACGGAATTTAAAATTACATAATTTGGTCAGATACACATGGTTGTGTAGTGTCAGCATTTATTGCTGGCATGTCATGCCTAAATTTGCTAATTTGAATAAATTTGCTATTTTAAAAAAATCATTGAAGTAGTTGGCAATATCAGTTGATTTTGTGATGAATGAGCCATCTCTTGTGATGGATGAGCCATCCGAGTCAACATGCAGGGGTAGGAGGTAATTGAGGTAATATGTACATGTAGGTAGGTGGAAAAGTGACAAGGCAATCAGGATAAATAGTTTTTTTTTAATCGCTTTGGTACTATTTTCACAAGTGAAGTGGTAGAATTTCACAACTCTTAGTACAAAACTCAGATGATCAAAAAGGCTGTTTTTCAAAAACTTTAAGCACATTTTCAATGACATGTGGCTGTCTGAAATAAAGAAGGCCAATGAGGCATCCATCAGCCTATCAACAATCGCCCGCCTTTTGAAGAGGCAGCAGGTATCTATGAAACACATTTACCTGGTGCTTTTTAAGATAAACAACGACCGGGTGAAACAAATGCAGGCCGAGTATGTTCAGGTACAGCACTATATACTCTATATCTGTTACTATTTGATGCGCCTGCTACTTCAAAATATCATATTGGAACTATACTGTAAAAATAACTAACCAAAATATATTTTTAGAGGGTGCTTGATGCTACAGTGAACCATCACAAGTATATCTTTGTTGATAAAGCAGGCTTCAACCGAGCCTAAACTCGACTCTGTGGGCGGAACCTCATCGGCCAATGGGTGACCATCCAAGTGCATGGACAACGTCGGGGAAACATCTCCATGTGTGCAGCTATCTCTGAAGATGGTGTGGTAGGATGTAGGCCATTACTTGGAATCCCCCTCCCCAAAATCGTGAGTAACCCCACCCCCAAACCCCCAAACATCAGCTTTCTTTTCAGCACCATGGAGTGAATCCACCATTACAGCTGGCTATCAGTGGAGCCTTGTCTGGCAGCGAAACAGTTAATTCAGCCTCATTTACTGCCTTTAAAAAAAAAACATAGCTGATATGGCTGACTTGCTGAAACAAATGTGGTTTCTAATGACAATTGAGATGTACAAACTATGGCATAAGAGGACAACAAGCAGATAAGAGGCAATCTGTAATTTCGACTAAGACATCAATCAGTGAGCTAGGATGGACGTAGTCAATATAACTATTTGTTTAGCACTTTTGAAATGTACAGAGACAGAATTCATAACATGGGCTGTTCTTACAATATTTTACCTGTACACCAAGCCAGAACCGTAGGATAAATAAAGGGGGCATATAAGCAGACAATGAAAGCTCTTACAATATTCGATGATTACATTTTTCTAAAACTGGTTATAGGCTACATGTGCACCACCAAGTCAGAACAGTAGGTGAAATTAAGAGCAGAAAATAGACCACATTTTTAGGGTGAGGCACATGGGCTACTAACATCTTACTACACAACATACACTTGGTATTTCTTTATTAGCTACAGTATACATATCTCCCTGGCATAGAACATCTTTTATGTAGCAGTATACAAGACATTTTGGACTCACCTTGCTGTGCTCACTTGAACAGGAAGTTGGCGGGGGTCCTTCGTGGGCACATTTTGTCATCAAACGTTGTCATCAAAGTCTGGCCTTCTCTGGATTTATGGTGCTTTCAAGACAACTGGGAACTCAGAAAAAACTATGCTGAATCATGATGATGTCAGTGATCTTCAGGCCCGAATTCCCGACTTAATATTCTGATTTGGATGACCTTTCAAAATGTATTTCCCCAGTTGTCTTGAACTCACTGTAGTCAGATGTCCCCGTTCCAAGTTAACAGTTGTTTTGAGCACGGCAGAAATCATGCTGGATTGATAGCATGGCCAATGGTGAATGTTTATAATTTTAAGCTTGGAAAAGAGACCCTTTAAACCAGATTTGGGACCACACACCGACTCCACTGAATAGCAGGCTAGTGATTGCTATGCAACGCTTGCAGTTAGACACTGATTCCTTCCAAACCCCTCATTGTTGAATTTGCGATTTCCAACTTGTTGTGTAACGTTTATGTCCCATTTCCGATGAGCACCGATATGTTTCATCTATAATTTCTCTTCATATGACAAGGATTGAAAAGGTAACTACCTCATGAAGCTGGTTGAGAGAATGCCAAAAGTGTGCAAAGCTGTCATCAAGGCTATTTGAAGAATCTCAAATATAAAACATATTTTGATTTGTTTAACACTTTTTTGGTTACTACATGATTCCATATGTGTTATTTCATAGTTTTGATATCTTCACTATTATTCTACAATGTCGAAAATAGTAAAAATAAAGAAAACCCCTTGAATGAGTAGGTGTTCTAAAACTTTAGAACAGGTAGTGTATATATTTTTAAAAAATTGTTTGCAAACTGATATGTGACACATATTATTGCCAAAATAAGATGCAAAATAGACAACCCCCCATTAGCTAAAAATGTGGGGCTCAAAACAGGTGGGGCTCTGTGCCTGAATGACGGGTCACCACTGAGCAGGACACAGCGTTTTGGAACGATCAGGTAGAAATAGCCTATGTAGAACAAGCATTCCTCTCTGGCATGTAGAATAACGGACTCACATCGCTGTCATCATACAGTTCTATCTGCAACTTTCTATAATGTGGCCCTGGTAGGTAGTCATGGTATGTTGTCATGATGGCACAGGGTGCATTCCGTTCAATTGAACGTTTGCCGCGTTGCGTAACGACATGTACTGAACAACACGTTTCCTCTGAGTGTTCCTTTCTAGGGAGTTTTTCCGAGCCACCGTGCTTCTACACCTGCATTGCTTGCTGTTTGGGGTTTTAGGCTGGGTTTCTGTACAACACTTTGAGATATCAGCTGATGTACGAAGGGCTATATAAATACTTTTGATTTGATTTGATTTGAACAGACTTTTAGATACGTTTGCTCTGTTTGGTGGGTGTGGCTAGAAGCAATGATTGACATATTTTAAAGGTCTGCGTTGCATATCGAAACCACAAGTTTTTTTCACACTTCCCACTTCCCACTTGGTTACGAACAAAGCATGAGGCAGGTCTGAACTCATGCTGTGTTCGTAACCAAGTGGGAAGTGGGAATTACCACATAGAACTGGGAAAAATCCACTTGAATGGACCTCCGACTGGTAATTACTAGTGGAAAACTCGTCTATAATCCCTGGTCTCTGACTTCTCCTACATGTTGACCTCTGACCTCACCTACTAAGGAAATGACCTGGATAACATCATTTTCGGGCAGCTTAATGTAACAACAAAACATTATTTATAAGAAGCTTTCTATTGATATGGTTTTGAACTCTATATTCTGTTTACAAGCATGATAACTGTAATTTTAGTCTTTGGTTAATGCAGCTTGTTGGCCATTAGCCGAGGCATTCCTCAACAAGTTCAAAGCATTTGGTTAATGCAGCTTGTTGGCCATTAGCCGAGGCATTCCTCAACAAGTTCAAAGCATTTGGTTAATGCAGCTTGTTGGCCATTAGCCGAGGCATTCCTCAACAAGTTCAAAGCATTTGGTTAATGCAGCTTGCTGGCCATTAGCCGAGGCATTCCTCAACAAGTTCAAAGCATTTGGTTAATGCAGCTTGTTGGCCATTAGCCGAGGCATTCCTCAACAAGTTCAAAGCATTTGGTTAATGCAGCTTGTTGGCCATTAGCCGAGGCATTCCTCAACAAGTTCAAAGCATTTGGTTAATGCAGCTTGTTGGCCATTAGCCGAGGCATTCCTCAACAAGTTCAAAGCATTTGGTTAATGCAGCTTGTTGGCCATTAGCCGAGGCATTCCTCAACAAGTTCAAAGCATTTGGTTAATGCATCCAATTGGTATTTACAGTGGCTTGGCTCGCTAGCTTGGAGGCAAGGCGGGAGTCTCTACAGAGATAGCACGTGGATACGACTGAACGTTTGAAGCGAAGTTGTATGATTAGCACAACTCTACTTTGGTCAGCATGCAGGATCTTATTATTCTTTTATTTTTTTAAGATAATTTTTTTTGATTGTCACATACACCAGATACACCAGATACACCAGATACACCAGATACACCACATACACCAGATACACCACATACACCACATACACCAGATACACCACATACACCAGATACACCAGATACACCACATACACCACATACACCAGATACACCACATACACCAGATACACCACATACACCAGATACACCAGATACACCACATACACCACATACACCACATACACCACATACACCAGATACACCACATACACCACATACACCACATACACCACATACACCAGATACACCACATACACCAGATAGGTGCAGTGAAATGTGTTGTTTTCCAGTGTCAGCCAAACTAGTAGAGGTACACATGGTGCAAATTAGATGTTTCACCATGTCGGATTAGGTATTTGAACCAACAACCTTTCAGTTACTGGCCTAACACTCTAACTGGTCTATCTCTAGTCTATCTGTTGTCTATCTGTTGTCTATCTGTTGTCTATCTCTAGTCTATCTGTTGTCTATCTGTTGTCTATCTGTAGTCTATCTGTTGTCTATCTGTAGTCTATCTGTAGTCTATCTGTAGTCTATCTGTAGTCTATCTGTTGTCTATCTGTTGTCTATCTGTAGTCTATCTCTAGTCTATCTGTTGTCTATCTGTAGTCTATCTGTTGTCTATCTGTAGTCTATCTGTTGTCTATCTGTAGTCTATCTGTTGTCTATCTGTAGTCTATCTGTAGTCTATCTGTAGTCTATCTGTAGTCTATCTGTTGTCTATCTCTAGTCTATCTGTTGTCTATCTCTAGTCTATCTGTTGTCTATCTGTAGTCTATCTGTAGTCTATCTGTAGTCTATCTGTTGTCTATCTGTTGTCTGTTGTCCATATGGTTTAGTTGGTAGCTAGGTAGTTTAGTAGTGCAATTGATATTGACAATAATCATAATTCTTACTGATGATCAGCTATTTACCCTTTGTTGTAAGTAGAAAAAGCAGGAGCAAGAGAAATCGAAATGAGGGTGATGGAGGCATGAATACATATGTGGAAACATTGAGTCGTGTTGACAGTAGATCTGCTGTAATTGAGGAGTGTTGACAGTAGATCTGCAGTAATTGAGGAGTGTTGACAGTAGATCTGCAGTAATTGAGTAGTGTTGACAGTAGATCTGCAGTAAACATTGAGTAGTGTTGACAGTAGATCTGCAGTAATTGAGGAGTGTTGACAGTAGATCTGCAGTAATTGAGTAGTGTTGACAGTAGATCTGCAGTAATTGAGTAGTGTTGACAGTAGATCTGCAGTAAACATTGAGTCGTGTTGACAGTAGATCTGCAGTAATTGAGTCGTGTTGACAGTAGATCTGCTGTAAACATTGAGTCGTGTTGACAGTAGATCTGCAGTAATTGAGTCGTGTTGACAGTAGAGTTGCAGTAAACATTGAGTAGTGTTGACAGTAGATCTGCAGTAATTGAGGAGTGTTGACAGTAGAGTTGCAGTAAACATTGAGTAGTGTTGACAGTAGAGTTGCAGTAAACATTGAGTAGTGTTGACAGTAGATCTGCAGTAATTGACTAGTGTTGACAGTAGAGTTGCAGTAAACATTGAGTAGTGTTGACAGTAGATCTGCAGTAATTGAGGAGTGTTGACAGTAGAGTTGCAGTAAACATTGAGTAGTGTTGACAGTAGAGTTGCAGTAAACATTGAGTAGTGTTGACAGTAGATCTGCAGTAATTGAGGAGTGTTGACAGTAGAGTTGCAGTAAACATTGAGTAGTGTTGACAGTAGATCTGCAGTAATTGAGGAGTGTTGACAGTAGAGTTGCAGTAAACATTGAGTAGTGTTGACAGTAGATCTGCAGTAATTGAGGAGTGTTGACAGTAGAGTTGCAGTAAACATTGAGTAGTGTTGACAGTAGATCTGCAGTAATTGAGGAGTGTTGACAGTAGATCTGCAGTAATTGAGGAGTGTTGACAGTAGATCTGCAGTAATTGAGGAGTGTTGACAGTAGATCTGCAGTAAACATTGAGTCGTGTTGACAGTAGATCTGCAGTAAACATTGAGTCGTGTTGACAGTAGATCTGCAGTAAACATTGAGTCGTGTTGACAGTAGATCTGCAGTAAACATTGAGTCGTGTTGACAGTAGATCTGCAGTAAACATTGAGTAGTGTTGACAGTAGATCTGCAGTAATTGAGGAGTGTTGACAGTAGAGTTGCAGTAAACATTGAGTCGTGTTGACAGTAGATCTGCTGTCAACATTGAGTCGTGTTGACAGTAGATCTTCAGCAAAGCACAGGACTACTCTAGACAAAGAGATTGTAGATGAGAGCTTATGTTAAGTTATGGTTGTGTTCCCAGAACCAGCAAGCAAGTACTTCCTTCCTATACAGCTGAGTAAAGCAATTCAGAAAGAGATTGGGGTGATTCCAGCTAACAACAAATGTTCCCCGAAAATGTAGAAAACATTCCCATAAACATTCCCATCTCATTAGGTCATTAACTAACGCTCTCATAGGAACGTACACGTAATGTGCAAGGAACGTTTCCAAGAGACCATTCCCTTAATGTCAAATAGAACGCACCCAGAACGTGGTTACAACGTTCTCAGAATTTAAGATATGAATGTTCTAGACACGTTTCATGGGAATGTTGAAAGAACATTTGTGTCCCCCAAAAAAAGAGGATTATTACACAACACATCAAGTCGCTGATTGGTGAACCACTGATTCATTCGCAGCTCTTTGTCTGTTGGTAAGGTTAGGGATACTCACACGGTGCTTTTAACATACATATTTGATAGACATGATTACATTGTGCATGTTCATTTATACGGTCATTAGTATTCAACATGTCCTCTCCTGGGATTTGAACTCACAACTTCTTGGTTGGCGGTGTGCTGATGTTCCTGCCACCATACTGAACCATACTGAGCCATACTGAACCATACTGAACCATACCGTGCTTGCCACACTGAGCCATACTGAGCCATACGGAACCATACTGAACCACACTGAACCATATTGAACCATACTGAGCCATAATGAACCATACTGAACCATACTAAGCCATACTGAACCATACTGAACCATACTGAACCATACCGAACCATACTGATCCATACCGTGCTTGCTCAAACCACACTGAGCCATACTGAGCCATACGGAACCATACTGAACCACACTGAACCATATTGAACCATACTGAGCCATACTGAACCATACTAAGCCATACTGAACCATACTGAACCATACTAAGCCATACTGAACCATACTGAACCATACTAAGCCATACTGAACCATACTGAACCATACTGAGCCATACTGAACCATACTGAGCCATACTGTGCTTTCATATTGTCTTCTTCCAGCAACTATGGATGTGTAACAGTGGGGGCTTCTCAGAGGAGGAAGGGGAGGAACATCCTCCTCAGTAAATTTCATAAAAACTTAAATAGTGAAACATTAAAAAATTATCATTTTTAGATAAAACTATACTAAATATATTGACGTCACCAAATAATTGATTAAAACATTGTTTTGCAATGAAGGTCTACAGTAGCATCAGCAGCCCTCTGTAGGGTAGCACCATGGTGTAGCTGGAGGACAGCTAGCTTCCGTCCTCCTCTGGCTGCATTGACTTCAATACAAAACCTAGGAGGCTCATAGTTCTCACCCCCTTCCATAGACTTACATAGTAATTATGACAACTTCCAGAGGATGTCCTCCAACCTATCAGAGTTCTTGCAGCATGAACTGATGGTTTGGCTTGGAAAGGTATTTTTTGCCTGGTCACAGACAGCTGATGTGTTGTGCACTGAAGTTCACAAGCGAAGGGAAAAGGTGAGAGGAGGGGAGCAAGTAGTTGCGAGAAGGAATTATACAATGAGCAAAATGTTCATGCTGTTTGTATGTGGCTGCTATGGAAGTGAACTGTGTTTGCTTATGATCAGGGGTGTATTCATTTCACCTATTCTGTTGAAAAATGTTTCTTAAACGGAAGCAAATGGAACAAAACGGGGATAAACATAGCTGAATTTGTCCAATAGAAACTCTCGTTTGCAACTGTTGGACTAGTGATTACACCCTAGATCAGCTAGATGCAGGCAAGATTGTGCAAGGCCGTAATGAACGTGTCACTCACTGTTTGTCACCTTGATTACTACAAAATGTCTCTTGACATGTGCACCTACTGTCACACCCTGACCATAGTTTACTTTGTATATTTCTATGTTTTGGTTGGTCAGGGTGTGATCTGGTTGGGCATTCTATGTTAATTGTCTAGTTTGTCTAGTTCTATGTTTGGCCTGATATGGTTCTCAATCAGAGGCAGGTGTTCGTCATTGTCTCTGATTGGGAACCATATATAGGTAGCCTGGGTTTCACTGTGTGTTTGTGGGTGATTGTTCCTGTCTCTGTGTTTTCACCAGATAGGGCTGTTTCGGTTTTCGTTACGTTTTTGTATTGATTCGTGTTTTTACGTTTGTTGATTAAACATGGATCGCAATCTACACGCCGCATTTTGGTCTGACTCTCCTTCACCAAAAGAGAACCGTTACACCTACGTTGTAAACTTTCATTCATAGGCTAGTGATGGGTATAGGGAATATTCTATACTGAACAAGAATATAAATACAACAATGTAACAATTTCAACGATTTTACTGAATTACAATTCATATAAGGAAATCAGTCAATTGAAATTGATTAGGTCCTGATCTATGGATTTTACATGACTGGGAAATGGTCACAGCCTTGGCCTGGCTCCCACCCACTGGGGAGCCAGGCCAAGCCAATCCAAAGATGATTTTCCCCCACAAAAGAGTTTTATTACAGACAGAAATACTCTTCAGTTTCATCAGCTGTCCGGCTGTTTAAGTAGGGTAACAACACAGCTGTTAAGTGGGGTAACAACACAGCTGTTAAGTGGGGGAACAACACAGCTGTTAGGTGGGGGAACAAACAGCAGTAACAACACAGCTGTTTACAACACAGCTGTTAGGTGGGGGACACAACACAGCTGAACAACACAGCTGTTAAGGGAACAACACAGCTGTTAAGTAGGGGAACAACACAGCTGTTAAGGGGAACAACACAGCTGTTAAGTGGGGGAACAACACAGCTGATAACAACACAGCTGTCAAGTAAGGGGGAACAACACAGCTGTCAAGTAGGGGAACAACACAGCTGGTAGGGGAACAACACAGCTGTTAAGTGGGGAACAACACAGCTGTTAAGTAGGGGAACAACACAGCTGTCAAGTGGGATAACAACACAGCTGTCAAGTGGGGGAACAACACAGCTGTTAAGTAGGGGAACAACACAGCTGTTAAGTGGGATAACAACACAGCTGTCAAGTGGGGGAACAACACAGCTGTCAAGTGGGGGAACAACACAGCTGTCAAGTGGGGGAACAACACAGCTGTTAAGTAGGGGAACAACACAGCTGTTAAGTAGGGGAACAACACAGCTGTTAAGTGGGATAACAACACAGCTGTTAAGTAGAATAACAACACAGCTGTCAAGTGGGGGAACAACACAGCTGTTAAGTGGGGTAACAACACAGCTGTTAAGTAGGGGAACAACACAGCTGTTAAGTAGGGGAACAACACAGCTGTTAAGTAGGGGAACAACACAGCTGTTAAGTGGGATAACAACACAGCTGTCAAGTGGGGAACAACACAGCTGTTAAGTAACAACACAGGAACAACACAGCTGTTAGTGGGGGAACAACACAGCTGTCCAGCAGGGGAACAACACAGCTGTCAAGTGGGGGAACAACACAGCTGTTAAGTAGGGGAACAACACAGCTGTCAAGCGGGGAACAACACAGCTGTTAAGTGGGGTAACAACACAGCTGTTAAGTAGGGGAACAACACAGCTGTTAAGTGGGGGAACAACACAGCTGTTAAGTGGGGAACAACACAGCTGTTAAGGGTAACAACACAGCTGGGAACAACACAGCTGGGGTAACAACACAGCTGTTAAGTAGGGGAACAACACAGCTGTCAAGCGGGGTAACAACACAGCTGTTAAGTGGGGGAACAACACAGCTGTCAAGTGGGTAACAACACAGCTGCCGTCTTTATTTGATTTCCAGCTTTACGGTAGCCTATTGGAAACTAGTTAGACTACAGCATGATTTCCGTCTCTACGATAGCCTATTGGAAACTAGTTAGACTACAGCATGATTTCCGTCTTTACGATAGCCTATTGGAAACTAGTTAGACTACAGCATGATTTCCGTCTCTACGATAGCCTATTGGGAACTAGTTAGACTACAGCATGATTTCCGTCTTTACGATAGCCTATTGGAAACTAGTTAGACTACAGCATGAATTATGTTAGCATGAGACAAGGCATTCGGAAAGCATTCAGACCCCTTGACTTTTTCCACATTTTGTTACGTTACAGACTTATTCTAAAATTGATTAAATACATTTTTCCCTCATCAATCTACACACAATTCCCCATGATGACAAAGTGAAAACATGTTTTAAGAAATTTTTGCAAAAAAAATGCACACAAAAAAAGAAATACCTTATTGACATAAGTATTCAGACCCTTTGCTATGAGACTTGAAATTGAGCTCAGGTGCATCCTGTTTTCATTGATCATCCTTGAGATGTTTCTACAACTTGATTGGAGTCCACTTGTGGTAAATTCAATTGATTGGACATGGTTTGGAAAGGCAACACACCTGTCTATATAAGGTCCCACAGTTGACAGTGCATGTCAGAGCAAAAATCAGTCCATGAGGTCGAAGGAATTGTCCGTAGCGCTCGAGACAGGATTGTGTCGATGAACAGATCTGGGAAAGGGTACCAAAAAACAAATGCAGCATTGAAGGTCTCCATGAACACAGTGGTCTCCATTATTCCTCAATGGAAGAAGTTTAGAACCATCAAGACTCTTCCTAGAGCTGGCCGCCCGGACAAACTGACCAATCAGGGAAGAAGGTCCTTGGTCAGGGAGGTGACCAAGAAACTGATGGTCACTCTGACAGAGCTCTAGAGTTCCTCTGTGGAGATGGAAGAACTTTCCAGAAGGACAGCCATCTCTGCAGCACTCCACCAATCAGGTCTTTATGGTAGAGTGGCCAGACAGAAGCCACTCCTCAGTAAAAGGCAAATGACAGCCTGCTTGGAGTTTGCCAAAAGGCACCTAAAGGACTCTGACCATGAAAAACAAGATTCTCTGGTCTGATGAAACTCTTTGAACTCTTTGGCCTGAATGCCAAGTGTCACGTCTGGAAGTAACTTGGCACCATCCCTATGGTGAAGCATGGTGGTGGCAGCATCATGCTGTGGGGATGTTTTCCGCGGAAGGAACTGGGAGACTAGTCAGGATCGAGGGAAAGATGAATGGAGCAAAATACATAGAGATCCTTGATGAAAACCTGCTCCAGAACACTCAGGACCTCAGACTGAGTTGAAGGTTCACCTTCCAATGGGACAACGACCCTAAACACACAGTCAAGACGACGCAGGAGTGGCTAACCCTAAGCTAAGGACGTGTTGTCACATGTTTCGTTCCAGAGTCTCTGAGGTAGCCAGTAACTTCTTGTATCTGATGAAGGATGAGTTAAAATGGAGAGGCCTTGTTGGTACAAAAGGAGGGAGCTTCATATGCAATGTTTCTCCATGTGGCCTCCCAGCATCCCCCTCTCTGAAGAAGAATGTCCCCTCCTGTCTCCAGACTGAATTAAACACTATTGCTCAACACCATCTTGCCTATCGGAGCTTACATCTGTCCAGTCCTTTCACCTCTACAAGCAGTTAGAAATGTTTAAGGGTTTATTTCGGCATTGTGTTTGGCATCATGCAATAATATTATACTTAGTTCATTTAAAATAAGCTTTTGCCAAAAAATGTACCCAAACATTTAAAAATACACATTTTGCAGCCTTTTGTCTGTGGTTTTGTTTTGCTTCAATTTTGTTTTTATATTTTTTTAAAGAATGCAAGAATGTCTTATATTCAGCCCCAATCCATTACAATGATCCATCTTTCTTCCTGTTTTGAGTAAGAAGATACGATCACTGACCACAAGGTGTCACTATTCAGCTAAAATGTGCTCTTAACTTTGGCCTGAGAAATCCTCACTGAATGATTTTTACAATTGTCTTATAATCTCCTTGCTCAATACATTTGTTTCAAATAAATACAAACTATCCCATTTGTCTTTACTTTTAGAGATTAGTGGTCAGCCAAGCCTACGTGCAGTCGACTTTCAGTGCTTCGTACGAAATGGCACCCCATTCCACACTGTGCACTACTTTTGACCAGAGCCCTACGACCCATGTCAACATGAATAGGGACATGGCAACATGAATAGGGACATGAACAGGGACATGTCAACATGAATAGGGACATGGCAACATGAAGGTGTGTTAGCTTTAGCTGTATAAAATGGCCACATCTGAAGAGAAGCATTATAGAGTAGTTCTACTGTACCCTGACTATTCCAAACATTAGGAATACCTTCCTAATATTGAGTTGCACATAATCCATGTCTCAATTGTCTCAAGGCTTAAAAATCCTTCTTTAACCCGTCTCCTCCCCTTCATCTACACTGATTGAAGTGGATTTAACAGGTGACATCAATAAGGGATCATAGCTTTCACCTGGATTCACCTGGTCGGTCTATGTCATGGAACGAGCAGCTGTTCTTAATATTTTGTATACTTAGTAAATATCGTTCTATACATTTTGAAATGCTTAAATCAGACAAATGTTTTGTATTCCTGCATGAATGGCCTTTTGTATTAAGTCATTCTGATGACTAGTTGGGCCTGGACAGGAAACAGGACATGAGACGGTACATCCACTGCTTTACATTACTTCCTCTGGAGACACCCATATTTCTAGCCTGCCATTGTTCCTTGATACCAACTGCCCAACCCTATTGTCGATCCTCAAAATCCCTGAATGTGAGCTCAAGCCGGGCCAACAGGTTGGACCAATCACAGAAGGATTTGAGGTCTTAATGATGCTAATAGTGATGTTGGAAGGAGCCAGGTGGCGTTTCCGTAAAAGGCAACCTGCTCTGTCAGCCCTGTCCTAATTTTCATGGAAATACTGGTCTGCGTCGCAAATGGATCCCTATTCCCTACATATCACACTACGGGTCCTGGTGAAAAGCAGTGCACTACAGGCCCTGGTGAAAAGCAGTGCATTATGGGCCATGGTCAAAAGTAGTCCACTATGGGCCCTGGTGAAAAGCAGTGCATTATGGGCCATGGACAAAAGTAGTCCACTACTGTCCCTGGTGAAAAGCAGTGCATTATGGGCCATGGTCAAAAGTAGTCCCCTACAGGCCCTGGTGAAAAGCAGTGCATTATGGGCCATGGTCAAAAGTAGTCCACTATGGGCCCTGGTGAAAAGCAGTGCATTATGGTCCATGGTAAAAAGTAAGACACTACTGTCCCTGGTGAAAAGCAGTGCATTATGGGCCATGGTCAAAAGTAAGACACTACAGGCCCTGGTGAAAAGCAGTGCACTATGGGCCCTGGTGAAAAGTAATGCACTATGTAGGGATTTTGGAGCCAAATTTGGTTAGAGCCCTGGAGAAGCCAGGTACAAAACAAGAACCAGGGGACCAAAGTAGCAGTGGTGTCACTATCGTGTCATATTTTGGCAAATTACTCTCAATAAACTTCCTCATTTGTTCTGCAAGCTGCTTGCTAGAGGGTTTTTATAACTGAGGGGATCCCTCTAGCCTGGCAGGCACTGTAAATTGTTCGGCGGGTTGTTTTTAATGGGATTATAATGACAGTTATGGTTTACAAGAATTGATGTTTGTGACTTTTATGAGGTGTGAGTGAAGGGGCGGGCCTAGGTTCGGGTCATAAAGGTAGCAGGAATGTTAATTGGTGGAGAGGCTGGGGACTACCCGGCCGACCTGCGGTAATCCTCTTTGTTCTCAAACCTCAGTCCTCAGAACACTCACACTAGGCTTCTGTTGAGGCCGTCAATGGCCAGGAAACTCGTTTAAAATCTGTGACTGACCGCACTGACGCAAACTCCAACTAGGAGTCTAGGATGACCTGTCGACTTTAATGTGAAGCTGTGTTCATTTTCTAAATGCTCAGATGGAACTGTGCCTCTGTTATTGTGCATATAGAGTTATATTCCCTTCATTAACAAATCCCAAAGTGAAATTACGTTTGTACACATTTTGAAGCATTGAGTTTTAGTACCAGGGTATCGACAAGGTGATGCCTAAAGCATATTCAGTTTAAACTGAAAACCTAAAATAAGATGAGAAAATAAGATGAGAAGAGAGGATGAGGAGAGTACTGAACTTTCCTAGAAGAGAGCAGCTGTTTTATGTACAGGAGAGTAAATCAGCCATCAATCAATTGATCAATCAATCAATCAACCAATCATTATTAGGACAGTCCAATATCAAACGGCCTCAGAAAACCTCAGGGCCAATATATTGCCTCCGAGTGAAGGTCTGAACACCTGTTGCACGGACTTCACATTTTGCTGCTTTAAAATGTAATTTAAAAATTGATTAAATTAGATTTTTTTCCCTGCAGATTGACACAACCTGTGACAGAAAAAAGTATGATCTCTATTTTCAAGTATTGTGGTGGCTGCATCATGTTATGGGTATTCTTGTCACCAGCAAGGACTGGGGAGTTTATCAGGATCACAAGAAATATGAAAGGAGCAACACCCAGGTAAAAAGTTAGAAGACTTCTGAATAACTAACCTTGGGATGAGCAATTTATTTAGAAAAATAAATAGATATATGTTGCCCTAACTGTGTGCACAGTTAGTAGAATCTTTTTCAAAATGATTTACAGCTGTAATTGCTGTCAAAGGTGCTTCCACCAAGTATTAACTTTGGGGTGTGTCGAAGACATACGCAATCAAGATATCTTTGTTTAGAATATTTTATAAGGCCTTGATTCAATCAGACCAAGCGTTGGCAGATATCTGCATAGCAGTGTTGGAGTTGTTGGCGGTGTTGGTGGTGTTGGCAGTGTTGGAGTTGTTGGAGGTGTTGGAGTTGTTGGAGTTATTGGAACTGTTTTAGGTGTTGGCTGTGTTGGCTGTGTTGTCGGTGTTTGAGGTGTTGGAGTTGTTGGCGGTGTTGGAGTTGTTGGAACTGTTTTAGGTGTTGGCTGTGTTGGTAGTGTTGGAGGTGTTGGAGTTGTTGGCGGTGTTGGAGGTGTTGGAGCTGTTTTAGGTGTTTGCAGTGTTGGAGAGGTTGGTGGTGTTGGCAGTGTTGGAGGTGTTGGAACTGTTTTAGGTGTTTGTGGTGTTGATGGTGTTGGCGGTGTTGGAGGTGTTGGAACTGTTTTAAGTGTTGGCAGTGTTAGAGGTGTTGGCGGTGTTGGAACTGTTTTAGGTGTTGGGGGTGTTGGCAGTGTTGGCGGTGTTGGTGGTGTTGGCAGTGTTGGTTGTGTTGGCAGTGTTGGTTGTGTTGGAGGTGTTGGCTGTGTTGGCGGTGTTGGAACTGTTTTAGGTGTTGGCGTGTTGGTGGTGTTGGCAGTGTTGGCTGTGTTGGAGGTGTTTTAGGTGTTGGTAGTGTTGGTGGTGTTGGCAGTGTTGGTTGTGTTGGAACTGTTTTAGGTGTTGGCGGTGTTGGCGGTGTTGGAACTGTTTTAGGTGTTGGCAGTGTTGGAGGTGTTGGCGGTGTTGGAACTGTTTTAGGTGTTGGCAGTGTTGGAGGTGTTGGCGGTGTTGGCAATGTTGAAGCTGTTTTAGGTGTTGGCAGTGTTGGTGGTGTTGGCAGTGTTGGTTGTGTTGGAACTGTTTAGTTGTTGGAGGTGTTGGCAGTGTTGGTTGTGTTGGAGGTGATTTCTGTGTTGGCGGTGTTGGATGTGTTGGGGATGTTTTAGGTGTTAGCGGTGTTGGAGTTGTTGGAGGTGTTGGAGCTGTTTTAGGTGTTGGCAGTGTTGGAGGTGTTTTAGGTGTTGGCGGTGTTGGAGATGTTTTAGGTGTTGGCAGTGTTGGCAGGATTGGAGGTGTTTTAGGTGTTGCCGGTGTTGGAGATGTTTTAGGTTTGAGTTTGAGTTTATTTTTATTTTTACAGGGACAGTGTACAGTACAGTACCGTACATATTAGCAGAGCTAGGCTGTGATAGTACAGTACAGTACATATTAGCAGGGCTAGGTTGTGATAGTACAGTACAGTACATATTAGCAGGGCTAGGCTGTGATAGTACAGTGCAGTACATATTAGCAGGGCTAGGCTGTGATAGTACAGTACAGTACATATTAGCAGGGCTAGGCTGTGATAGTACAGTGCAGTACATATTAGCAGGGCTACGCTGTGACAGTACAGTACAGTACATATTAGCAGAGCTAGGCTGTGATAGTACAGCACAGTACAGTACATATTAACAGGTTTAGTAGAACCTTACAGTGAAATGCTGAATACAACAGGTGTAGTAGACCTTAGAGTGAAATACTGAATACAACAGGTGTGGTAGACCTTACAGTGAAATACTGAATACAACAGGTGTAGTAGACCTTAGAGTGAAATGATGAATACAACAGGTGTAGTAGACCTCACAGTGAAATGCTGAATACAACAGGTGTAGTAGACCTCACAGTGAAATGCTGAATACAACAGGTGTAGTAGACCTCTCAGTGAAATGCTGAATACAACAGGTGTAGTAGACCTTACAGTGAAATGCTGAATACAACAGGTGTAGTAGACCTCACAGTGAAATGCTGAATACAACAGGTGTAGTAGACCTTACAGTGAAATGATGAATACAACAGGTGTAGTAGACCTTACAGTGAAATACTGAATACAACAGGTGTAGTAGACCTCACAGTGAAATACTTACTTTACAACAATGCAGTTTTAAGGGGGGAAAAAAGTGTTAAGAAAGTATTTACTAAAAAGTTTTTTTTAAATAAAATAAAATAAGAAAAGCATTGAGCTCCATCTCTCAGGGAATCTAATCGCCCTGGTTGTGAGACTGGGCTGATCTGAGACTGGGCTGATCTGTATTGATGAGGCACGTTATGCTGTCTACGTACTGGGTGAGGCCTCTGCGTCCCAAATGACACCCTATTCCCTTTATAGTGCACTACTTTGGACCAGAGCCCTAATGGGCTATATAGGGAATAGGATGCTATTTGACCAGAGCCCTGTGGACTACATAGGGAATGACCAGAGCCCTGTGGCCTATATAGGGAATAGGATGCTATTTGACCAGAGCCCTGTGGACTACATAGGGAATGACCACAGAGCCCTGTGGCCTATATAGGGAATAGGATGCTATTTGACCAGAGCCCTGTGGGCTATATAGGGAATGACCAGAGCCCTGTGGACTATATAGGGAATGACCAGAGCCCTGTGGACTATATAGGGAATGACCAGAGCCCTGTGGTCTATATAGGGAATCGGGTGCTATTTGACCAGAGCCCTGTGGGCTACATAGGGAATGACCAGAGCCCTGTGGACTACATAGGGAATGACCAGAGCCCTGTGGACTACATAGGGAATGACCAGAGCCCTGTGGACTACATAGGGAATGACCAGAGCCCTGTGGGCTATATAGAAAATAGGGTGCTATTTGGGATGCATCCTAGGAAAGAATATGGAATAAGTACGCATGCTATGTCGAGCAGGACATATACAGTGGGGCAAAAAAGTATTTAGTCAGCCACCAATTGTGCAAGTTCTCCCACTTAAAAAGATGAGAGAGGCCTGTAATTTTCATCACAGGTACACTTCAACTATGACAGATAAAATGAGAAGAAAAAAATCCAGAAAATCACATTGTAGGATTTTTAATGAACTTATTTGCAAATTATGGTGGAAAATAAGTATTTGGTCACCTACAAACAAGCAAGATTTCTGTCTCTCACAGATCTGTAACTTCTTCTTTAAGAGGCTTGGTGGCTGACTAAATACTTTTTTGCCCCACTGTACTGTAAGAGATTTAGAGACATCATGTGACTACACACAGATGGGACAAGTCATCATACCACAGTGGTGAGACTATGTTGAAATACCCTTCTTAGGAATTACAGCATTTTAACCAGTTGAATGTATATAATAAGTGCAGTGTATGTATTAACAGTGTTTCATATCCAATATGACAACTCATATCCATAGTTCCATAGGATATACAATGTAAACAGATTCCATTTATTCTGTGGATCTCTGTTAAGTTTCACCAATTACGAACGCGGAATATTGCAAGCCTATCTCCCAATCAGTCATTTCCTCGGGAAACGTTCCTTTAAAAAACAAGTTTGGAGTAGCCAAGGTGGGTGACAACCACTACACCCAGGGTTAAGATGGAGCAGCAGGGTGATAACCAGGGTTAAGATGGGGCAGTGGGGTGATAACCACTACACCCAGGGTTAGGATGGGGCAGCAGGGTGATAACCACTACACCCAGGGTTAGAATGGGGCAGCGGGGTGACAACCACTACACCCAGGGTTAAGTTGGGGAAGCAGGGTGATAACCACTACACTCAGGGTTAAGATGGAGCAGCAGGGTGATAACCACTACACTCAGGGTTAAGATGGAACAGCAGGGTGATAACCACCACACCCAGGGTTAAGATGGAGCAGCAGGGTGATAACCACTACACCCAGGGTTAAGATGGGGCAGCAGGGTGATAACCACTACACCCAGGGTTAAGATGGGGCAGCAAGGTGATAACCACTACACCCAGGGTTAAGATGGAGCAGCAGGGTGATAACCAGGGTTAAGATGGGGCAGTGGGGTGATAACCACTACACCCAGGGTTAAGATGGAACAGCAGGGTGATAACCAGGGTTAAGATGGGGCAGTGGGGTGATAACCACTACACCCAGGGTTAAGATGGGGAGGCAGGGTGATAACCACTACACCCAGGGTTAAGATGGAGCAGCAGGGTGATAACCAGGGTTAAGATGGGGCAGTGGGGTGATAACCACTACACCCAGGGTTAAGATGGAGCAGCAGGGTGATAACCAGGTTCTCCTTTACCCAAATCCAGATAGCAGATGTTCTGAAAGAGCTGCAAAACCTGGACCCGTACAAATCAGCTGGGCTTGACAATCTGGACCCCCTATTTCTGAAACTTTCCGCCGCCATTGTCGCAACCCCTATTACCAGCCTGTTCAACCTCTCTTTCATATCGTCTGAGATCCCCAAGGATTGGAAAGCTGCCGCAGTCATCCCCCTCTTCAAAGGGGGAGACACCCTGGACCCAAACTGTTACAGACCTATATCCATCCTGCCCTGCCTATCTAAGGTCTTCGAAAGCCAAGTCAACAAACAGGTCACTGACCATCTCGAATCCCACCGTACCTTCTCCGCTGTGCAATCTGGTTTCCGAGCCGGTCACGGGTGCACCTCAGCAACACTCAAGGTACTAAACGATATCATAACCGCCATCGATAAAAGACAGTACTGTGCAGCCGTCTTCATTGACCTTGCCAAGGCTTTCGACTCTGTCAATCACCATATTCTTATCGGCAGACTCAGTAGCCTCGGTTTTTCGGATGACTGCCTTGCCTGGTTCACCAATTACGTTGCAGACAGAGTTCAGTGTGTCAAATCGGAGGGCATGCTGTCCGGTCCTCTGGCAGTCTCTATGGGGGTGCCACAGGGTTCAATTCTCGGGCCGACTCTTTTCTCTGTATATATCAATGATGTTGCTCTTGCTGCGGGCGATTCCCTGATCCACCTCTATGCAGACGACACCATTCTATATACTTTCGGCCCGTCATTGGACACTGTGCTATCTAACCTCCAAACAAGCTTCAATGCCATACAACACTCCTTCCGTGGCCTCCAACTGCTCTTAAACGCTAGTAAAACCAAATGCATGCTTTTCAACCGATCGCTGCCTGCACCCACATGCCCGACTAGCATCACCACCCTGGATGGTTCCGACCTTGAATATGTGGACATCTATAAGTACCTAGGTGTCTGGCTAGACTGCAAACTCTCCTTCCAGACTCATATCAAACATCTCCAATCGAAAATCAAATCAAGAGTCGGCTTTCTATTCCGCAACAAAGCCTCCTTCACTCACGCCGCCAAGCTTACCCTAGTAAAACTGACTATCCTTCCGATCCTCGACTTCGGCGATGTCATCTACAAAATGGCTTCCAACACTCTACTCAGCAAACTGGATGCAGTCTATCACAGTGCCATCCGTTTTGTCACTAAAGCACCTTATACCACCCACCACTGCGACCTGTATGCTCTAGTCGGCTGGCCCTCGTTACATATTCGTCGCCAGACCCACTGGCTCCAGGTCATCTACAAGTCCATGCTAGGTAAAGCTCCGCCTTATCTCAGTTCACTGGTCACGATGGCAACACCCATCCGTAGCACGCGCTCCAGCAGGTGTATCTCACTGATCATCCCTAAAGCCAACACCTCATTTGGCCGCCTTTCGTTCCAGTACTCTGCTGCCTGTGACTGGAACGAATTGCAAAAATCGCTGAAGTTGGAGACTTTTATCTCCCTCACCAACTTCAAACATCAGCTATCTGAGCAGCTAACCGATCGCTGCAGCTGTACATAGTCTATCGGTACATAGCCCACCCATTTTCACCTACCTCATCCCCATACTGTTTTTATTTATTTACTTGCTCTTTTGCACACCAATATCTCTACCTGTACATGACCATCTGATCATTTATCACTCCAGTGTTAATCTGCAAAATTGTAATTATTCGCCTACCTCCTCATGCCTTTTGCACACATTGTATATAGACTCCCCCCTTTGTTTTCTACTGTGTTATTGACTTGTTAATTTTTTATTCCATGTGTAACTCTGTGTTGTCTGCTCACACTGCTATGCTTTATCTTGGCCAGGTCGCAGTTGCAAATGAGAACTTGTTCTCAACTGGCCTACCTGGTTAAATAAAGGTGAAATAAAAAATAAAATAAAATAATAACCAGGGTTAAGATGGGGCAGTGGGGTGATAACCACTACACCCAGGGTTAAGATGGAGCAGCAGGGTGATAACCACTACACCCAGGGTTAAGATGGAACAGCAGGGTGATAACCACTACACCCAGGGTTAAGATGGGGCAGCGGGATGTAATCCTATGCACACACTATAACACACTATCACACACTATCACACACTGTCACACACTGTCACACACTGAGAGAGATGGAGGAGGGCAGAGGAGGGGAGGGGGTCAAGGCAGGCAAGCACACTCTCTGGACCTTACTGTCTGTCTGTCTGGCTAGGGAACGACAGGGCAGTTGTGTGTGTGTGTGTGTGTGTGTGTGTGTGTGTGTGTGAGAGAGAGAGAGAGAGATGGTCTCAAAGATAAAGAGTGAAGGTGGGGGGGGGGTGGACATTCTGTGATTACTGAACCCTTTCGTTGAGATAAACCCACCTAGATAAATATGTGTCTCTATGGGACTATAAACATTACATATTATTATTATTGTAAACACATTAGGATACTTAGGCCAGGCTTCAATCCAAGTCGTGTTATAGAGTAACGCATTGCTCTTGACTTTGAGAGGTAATTTACGCTTCAGCCTACATGCGCAGCGTTTACCGTGAATGCCATCTCCCGCGGAGTGAACCGTACAGTGTGCTACGCTATAACAGCACATTGGATTGAATACCGGCTTAAATTCAGCCTACATTGGATCAGCGTTTACCGTGAATGCGATCTCCCGAAACCGACAAAGAAATACCCCGAGACCAAATATCTTAGTAGAAGATGCCTGGAGCTGCTTGCAACATCCTTTCCCACTAGATGGCAGTACTGAGAAAGGTAAACTTCATCAAGACATCCTGGACTCTGTAGCCGTTAGGTTTTTGCTGCTATTTATCACCTCTGACCTGCTGCAAGAGATCAAAACAAACCCCACCGTCTAAAGGTCTCACGTGACGTGTTTATATATTCACTGTAATACGTCCCACATTGTCTCAACATTTCTTACAGGTTGAGTATGAATGTGTTAGTGTAAGAATGTGCCTGATAATGTTCCCATGAATTACCTTTCAACGTCAGCAGGCCTTTAAATTAACCAGAGCTCCCTGTCAAGGGGGTGGTGTGTGTGTGTATGTATATGTATATGTATGTCTCAGTCAAGGCTGAGGAGAACGTTCCCTGACCCCACCCCCAGACTCTTTGTCACCATTGTGATTGGTAGACTAAACAGCGGACAATATTCACCAGATCCCAAGCCCCTGAGCGTTGGATCATTAAAACATGAAGACGTTCAAACGGGAAGTAAAACTCTGAACACAAAAGCGCCCCACACACACACACACACACACACACACACACACACACACACACACACACACACACACACACACACACACACACATACACACTCACACATACACACACACACACACAAACACACACACACACACACCCTCCAGCTGAGCTGTGGCGTGTCCCTAACATTATTAAGGCAGTAAACAGACAGACAGACAGACAGACAGACAGACAGACAGACAGACAGACAGACAGACAGACAGACAGACAGACAGAGACAGACAAGACAAGACAGACAGACAGACAGACAGACAGACAGACAGACAGACAGACAGACAGACAGACAGACAGACAGACAGACAGACAGACAGACAGACAGACAGACAGACAGACAGACAGACAGACAGACAGACAGACAGACAGACAGACAGACAGACAGACAGACAGACAGACAGACAGACAGACAGACAGACAGACAGACAGACGGGCCCACTAGACTGGGAATGTTTATGTTAATTTGACGCCCTCTGAGGGTCTCCTCTGAAGCCACTGAGGAATCACAAGTGTGAGAGGAAATAATGAGGCAAACTAACTGGCATCTCTGAAGCAGGTTCAAGAGCAGGCTTCATTAATGTGATGTAGGAAAGGGTCCTTATGGACTGGTCCTCATCGACTGCTGATTCTATTTCCATATAGGTCTTTCTACAGTTACTGACATGTTCAAATAGCGTAATTGAATGTCACGTGAATCCACGAAACTAACTGACATCTCTGAAGGATGGGCCCTTGTCTAAAGTAGTGCACTATATAGGGAATAGGGTTCAATTTGTTAGCCACTTTGTCTGTGTCTAAGTCCAGTTCTCAGGGCCCGCAGTGTTTTTTGTTGTTCTCTTCTCTCATTGGTGAGTTACTGTCTGTTATATTCAACTAGTGTAACTGAATGAACAGCAAGTCCACCTAACAACTTCCTAACCAGGTCGGAACACCCAACGGGTTCCTAACCAGGCCGGAACACCCAATGAGTTCCTAACCAGGTCGGAACACCCAACGGGTTCCTAACCAGGTCGGAACACCCAACGGGTTCCTAACCAGGCCGGAACACCCAACGACTTCCTAACCAGGTCGGAACACCCAACGAGTTCCTAACCAGGTCGGAACACCCAACGAGTTCCTAACCAGGCCGGAACACCCAACGACTTCCTAACCAGGTCGGAACACCCAACGACTTCCTAACCAGGTCGGAACACCCAACGAGTTCCTAACCAGGTCGGAACACCCAACGAGTTCCTAACCAGGTCGGAACACCCAACGAGTTCCTAACTAGGTCGGAACACCCAACGGGTTCCTAACTAGGCCGGAACACCCAACGACTTCCTAACCAAGTGAGAACACCCAACAAGTTCCTAACCAGGTCGGAACACCCAACGGGTTCCTAACCAGGTCGGAACACCCAACGGGTTCCTAACCAGGTCGGAACACCCAACGGGTTCCTAACCAGGTCGGAACACCCAACGACTTCCTAACCAGGTCGGAACACCCAACGACTTCCTAACCAGGTCGGAACACCCAACGACATCCTAACCAGATCAGAACACCCAACGACTTCCTAACCAGGTTCGGAACACCCAATGACTTCCTAACCAGGTTGGAACACCCAACGTGGTTCCTAACCAGGTTGGAACACCCAACGACTTCCTAACCAGGCCGGAACACCCAACGACATCCTAACCAGATCAGAACACCCAACGACTTCCTAACCAGGTCGGAATCAGGTCTGAATTAGTGGCACATGCTAAAAGGTCAATTCTATTCTACTGAGCCATTTACTTTATGTTTCTTTTCTTATCTTTCCTTATTTCTTATTGATGTTGAATTGTCCAGATGGAACCTGCCAGTAAGCATTTAGTTGGACACTGCATACCATGTGTATCCTGTACATAAGGCTAATAAAACTTGAAACTTGATCAGGTCTGAATTAGTCCCATATCAAAAATGTTATGATCGAAAGAAAAAACAGTAGACCCTGTGGTCATTGAGGACTGGAACCCCCCATTCTATCCACCAGGACGCCCCCCCTCCCCTCCATCACTCCAACATCGTGCCCAATGAACTTCTATCGTCTCCAAGTTGATAACAAGGCCTCTTGAGCCTCGCGGCTAATCAACCGAAGGAGAAGATAGCAGAGGAGTAAGAGAAGGAAGTCTGTGGATGGAGAGATGTCTTTCTCCTCCTCTTCGTTTTTTCCATTTCTCTTATCTGAGCCTCTCTCTGCAGGGGACGCGGGGGGCCTAATAGCCTGCATGGGGGCTGCGGGGTTGCTCCTACATACCAGTACTCTGGCTGAAACGTCCTGATAAATCATACAGCGCCCCCTGGTCGAAGAGGAACCGGAAACAAGTCTCTCCTCTGCGCCCTCCAACGCCACCCCAGTGATCTGTGCTGGGCTGATTGGAGTGCACTGCAGTAGTTCTCTCTGGGACTTTCCCCCTTTCTACCTCCTCGTAGGCACTTTTGCAGGGGCTTTACCCAGGGGCTTTACCCAGGGTGCCCTGCAGGGTGTAATGGGCCCTGACCCCACCCTACAATGATCTGGCAGCACTTTTAGTTGGGTTATGTACAGGAAAACAGCTATAGCCTCTATGCACGCTTCGAGGCAAGTAACACTGAAACATGTATGAGAGCATCAGTTGTTCCGGGCAACTGTGTGATCACGCTCTCTGCAGCCGATGTGAGTAAGACCTTTAAACAGGTCAACATTCACAAGGCCGCAGGGCCAGACGGATTACCAGGACATGTACTCTAAGCATGCGCAGATCAACTGGAAAGTGTCTTCACTGACATTTTCAACCTCTCCCTGTTTGAGTCTGTAATACCAACATGTTTCAAGCAGACCACCATAGTCCCTGTGCCCAAGAACACTAAGGTAACCTGCCTAAATGACTACCGACCCGTAGCACTCACGTCTGTAGCCATGAAATGCTTTGAAAGGCTGGTCACGGCTCACATCAACACCATCATCCCAGAAACCCTAGACCCACTCCAATTTGCATACTGCACCAACAGATCCACAGATGAAGCAATCGCTATCATACTCCACACTGCCCTTTCCCATCTGGACAAAAGGAATACCTATGTGAGAATGCTATTCATTGTATGTGCCCAGTCCCCTCCTATACTCCCTGTTCACTTATGACTGCATGGTCAGGCATGACTCCAACACCATCGTTCAGTCTGCTGATGACACAACAGTGGTAGGACTGATCACCGACAATGATGAGACAGTCTATAAGGAGGAGGACAGAGACCTGACCGTGTGGTGCAATGACAGAAACCTCTCCCTCAACGTGATCAAGACAAAGGAGATGATTGTAGACTACAGGAAAAGGAGGACTGAGCATGTCCCCATTCTCATCGACGGGGCTGCAGTGGAGCAGGTTGAGAGCTTCAAGTTCCTTGGTGTCCACATCACCAACAAACTAACATGGTCCAAGCACACCAAGACAGTCGTGAAGAGGGCACCTATTCCCCTTCAGGAGACTGAAAAGATTTGACATGGGTCCTCAGATCCTCAAAAGGTTTTACAGCTGCACCGTCGAGAGCTTCCTTACGGGTTGCATCACTGCCTGGTACGGCAACTGCTGGTCCTCCGACCGCAAGGCACTACAGAGGGTAGTGCGAATGGCCCAGTACATCACTGGGGCCAAGCTTCCTGCCATCCAGGACCTCTATACCAGCCGGTGTCAGAGGAAAGCCCTAAAAATTGTCAAAGACTCCAGCCACCCCAGTCATAAATCAAATCAAATCAAATGTATTTATATAGCCCTTCGTACATCAGCTGATATCTCAAAGTGCTGTACAGAAACCCAGCCTAAAACCCCAAACAGCAAGCAATGCAGGTGTAGAAGCACGGTGGCTAGGAAAAACTCCCTAGAAAGGCCAAAACCTAGGAAGAAACCTAGAGAGGAACCAGGCTATGTGGGGTGGCCAGTCCTCTTCTGACAGTCATAGGCTGTTCTCTCTGCTACCGCACGGCAAGCGGTACCGGAGTGCCAAGGCTAGGTCCAAGAGGCTTCTAAACAGCTTCTACCCCCAAGCCATAAGACTCCTGAAAATCTAATTAAATGGCTACCCAGACTATTTGCATTGACACCCCCCCCACCCCACCCTCTTCTACACTGCTGCTACTCTCTGTTATTATCTATGCATAGTCACTTTAACAACTCTACCTACATGTACATATTACCTGAATTACCTCGACACCGGTGCCCCAGCACATTGACTCTGTACCGGTACCTCCTGTATATAGCCTCCACATTGACTCTGTACCGGTACCCCCTGTATATAGCCTCCACATTGACTCTGTACCGGTACCCCCTGTATATAGTCTCCACATTGACTCTGTACCGTAATACCCTGTATATAGTCTCCACATTGACTCTGTACCGGTACCCCCTGTATATAGCCTCCACATTGACTCTGTACCGGTACCCCCTGTATATAGCCTCCACATTGACTCTGTACCGGTACCTCCTGTATATAGCCTCCACATTGACTCTGTACCGGTACCCCCTGTATATAGCCTCCACATTGACTCTGTACCGGTACCTCCAGTATATAGCCTCCACATTGACTCTGTACAGGTACCTCCTGTATATAGTCTCCACATTGACTCTGTACCGGTACCTCCTGTATATAGTCTCAACATTGACTCTGTACCGGTACCTCCAGTATATAGTCTCCACATTGACTCTGTACCGGTACCTCCTGTATATAGCCTCCACATTAACTCTGTACCGGTACCTCCTGTATATAGCCTCCACATTGACTCTGTACCGGTACCTCCAGTATATAGTCTCCACATTGACTCTGTACAGGTACCTCCTGTATATAGTCTCCACATTGACTCTGTACCGGTACCTCCTGTATATAGTCTCCACATTGACTCTGTACCGGTACCTCCTGTATATAGTCTCCACATTGACTCTGTACCGGTACCTCCTGTATATAGTCTCCACATTGACTCTGTACCAGTACCCCCTGTATATAGCCTCCACATTGACTCTGTACCGGTACCTCCTGTATATAGCCTCCACATTGACTCTGTACCGGTACACTCCTGTATATAGCCTCCACATTGACTCTGTACCGGTACACCCTGTATATAGTCTCCACATTGACTCTGTACCGGTACCTCCTGTATATAGTCTCCACATTGACTCTGTACCGGTACCCCCTGTATATAGCCTCCACATTGACTCTGTACCAGTACCCCTGTATATAGCCTCCACATTGACTCTGTACCGGTACCTCCTGTATATAGCCTCCACATTGACTCTGTACCGGTACCTCCTGTATATAGTCTCCACATTGACTCTGTACCGGTACCCCTGTATATAGCCTCCACATTGACTCTGTACCGGTATCTGTATATAGTCTCCCCTGTATATAGTCTCCACATTGACTCTGTACCGGTACCCCTGTATATAGCCTCCACATTGACTCTGTACCAGTACCCCTGTATATAGCCTCCACATTGACTCTGTACCGGTACCTCCTGTATATAGCCTCCACATTGACTCTGTACCGGTACACCCTGTATATAGCCTCCACATTGACTCTGTACCGGTACACCCTGTATATAGTCTCCACATTGACTCTGTACCGGTACACCCTGTATATAGTCTCCACATTGACTCTGTACCGGTACCCCCTGTATATAGTCTCCACATTGACTCTGTACCGGTACCTCCTGTATATAGCCTCCACATTGACTCTGTACCGGTACCTCCTGTATATAGTCTCCACATTGACTCTGTACCGGTACCCCCTGTATATAGCCTCCACATTGACTCTGTACCGGTACCCCTGTATATAGCCTCCACATTGACTCTGTACCGGTACACCCTGTATATAGTCTCCACATTGACTCTGTACCGGTACACCCTGTATATAGTCTCCACATTGACTCTGTACCGGTACCCCTGTATATAGTCTCCACATTGACTCTGTACCGGTACCCCCTGTATATAGCCTCCACATTGACTCTGTACCGGTACCTCCTGTATATAGTCTCCACATTGACTCTGTACCGGTACCCCCTGTATATAGCCTCCACATTGACTCTGTACCGGTACCCCCTGTATATAGCCTCCACATTGACTCTGTACCGGTACCCCCTGTATATAGTCTCCACATTGACTCTGTACCGGTACCCCTGTATATAGTCTCCACATTGACTCTGTACCGGTACCCCCTGTATATAGCCTCCACATTGACTCTGTACCGGTACCCCCTGTATATAGTCTCCACATTGACTCTGTACCGGTACCTCCCTGTATATAGCCTCCACATTGACTCTGTACCGGTACCCCTGTATATAGCCTCCACATTGACTCTGTACCAGTACCCCTGTATATAGCCTCCACATTGACTCTGTACCGGTACCTCCTGTATATAGCCTCCACATTGACTCTGTACCGGTACCCCTGTATATAGTCTCCACATTGACTCTGTACCGGTACCCTGTATATAGTCTCCACATTGACTCTGTACCGGTACCCCTGTATATAGCCTCCACATTGACTCTGTACCGGTACCCCTGTATATAGTCTCCACATTGACTCTGTACCAGTGCCTCCCCTGTATATAGCCTCCACATTGACTCTGTACCGGTACACCCTGTATATAGCCTCCACATTGACTCTGTACCGGTACCCCTGTATATAGTCTCCACATTGACTCTGTACCAGTACCCCTGTATATAGCCTCCACATTGACTCTGTACCGGTACCCCTGTATATAGCCTCCACATTGACTCTGTACCAGTACCCCCTGTATATAGCCTCCACATTGACTCTGTACCAGTACCCCTGTATATAGCCTCCACATTGACTCTGTACCGGTACCTCCTGTATATAGCCTCCACATTGACTCTGTACCGGTACCCCCCTGTATATAGCCTCCACATTGACTCTGTACCGGTACCCCCTGTATATAGTCTCCACATTGACTCTGTACCGGTACCCCTGTATATAGCCTCCACATTGACTCTGTACCGGTACACCCTGTATATAGCCTCCACATTGACTCTGTACCGGTACACCCTGTATATAGTCTCCACATTGACTCTGTACCGGTATATAGTCTCCACCTGTATATAGTCTCCACATTGACTCTGTACCGGTACCCCTGTATATAGCCTCCACATTGACTCTGTACCGGTACCCCTGTATATAGCCTCCACATTGACTCTGTACCGGTACCCCTGTATATAGCCTCCACATTGACTCTGTACCGGTACCCCTGTATATAGTCTCCACATTGACTCTGTACCGGTACCCCTGTATATAGCCTCCACATTGACTCTGTACCGGTACCCCCTGTATATAGTCTCCACATTGACTCTGTACCGGTACCCCTGTATATAGCCTCCACATTGACTCTGTACCGGTGCCCCCCTGTATATAGTCTCCACATTGACTCTGTACTGGTACCCCTGTATATAGCCTCCACATTGACTCTGTACGGGTACCCCTGTATATAGCCTCCACATTGACTCTGTACCGGTACACCCTGTATATAGTCTCCACATTGACTCTGTACCGGTACCCCTGTATATAGCCTCCACATTGACTCTGTACCGGTACCCCTGTATATAGCCTCCACATTGACTCTGTACCGGTACCCCTGTATATAGCCTCCACATTGACTCTGTACTGGTACCCCCTGTATATAGCCTCCACATTGACTCTGTACCGGTACCCCTGTATATAGCCTCCACATTGACTCTGTACCGTACCCCTGTATATAGCCTCCACATTGACTCTGTACCGGTACCCCTGTATATAGCCTCCACATTGACTCTGTACCGGTACCCCTGTATATAGTCTCCACATTGACTCTGTACCGGTACCCCTGTATATAGCCTCCACATTGACTCTGTACCGGTACACCCTGTATATAGCCTCCACATTGACTCTGTACCGGTACCCTGTATATAGTCTCCACATTGACTCTGTACCGGTACCCCCTGTATATAGTCTCCACATTGACTCTGTACCGGTACCCCCTGTATATAGTCTCCACATTGACTCTGTACCGGTACCCCTGTATATAGCCTCCACATTGACTCTGTACCGGTACCCCTGTATATAGCCTCCACATTGACTCTGTACCGGTACCCCCTGTATATAGTCTCCACATTGACTCTGTACCGGTACACCCTGTATATAGTCTCCACATTGACTCTGTACCGGTACACCCCTGTATATAGTCTCCACATTGACTCTGTACCGGTACCCCTGTATATAGCCTCCACATTGACTCTGTACCGGTACACCCTGTATATAGTCTCCACATTGACTCTGTACCGGTACCCCCTGTATATAGCCTCCACATTGACTCTGTACCATTGGTACCCCCTGTATATAGTCTCCACATTGACTCTGTACCGGTACCCCTGTATATAGTCTCCACATTGACTCTGTACCGGTACCCCCTGTATATAGTCTCCACATTGACTCTGTACCGGTACCCCCTGTATATAGTCTCCACATTGACTCTGTACCGGTACCTCCTGTATATAGCCTCCACATTGACTCTGTACCGGTACCCCCTGTATATAGTCTCCACATTGACTCTGTACCGGTACCCCTGTATATAGCCTCCACATTGACTCTGTACCGGTACCCCCTGTATATAGTCTCCACATTGACTCTGTACCGGTACCCCCTGTATATAGTCTCCACATTGACTCTGTACCGGTACCCCTGTATATAGCCTCCACATTGACTCTGTACCGGTACCCCCTGTATATAGCCTCCACATTGACTCTGTACCGGTACCCCTGTATATAGTCTCCACATTGACTCTGTACCGGTACCCCTGTATATAGCCTCCACATTGACTCTGTACCAGTACCCCCTGTATATAGCTCTCCACATTGACTCTGTAGCCTCCACGGTACCCCCTGTATATAGCCTCCACATTGACTCTGTACCGGTACCCCCTGTATATAGTCTCCACATTGACTCTGTACCGGTACCCCTGTATATAGCCTCCACATTGACTCTGTACCGGTACCCCCTGTATATAGCCTCCACATTGACTCTGTACCAGTACCCCCTGTATATAGCCTCCACATTGACTCTGTACCGGTACCTCACCCCTGTATATAGCCTCCACATTGACTCTGTACCGGTACCCCCTGTATATAGCCTCCACATTGACTCTGTACCGGTACACCCCTGTATATAGCCTCCACATTGACTCTGTACCGGTACCCCCTGTATATAGCCTCCACATTGACTCTGTACCGGTACCCCCTGTATATAGCCTCCACATTGACTCTGTACCGGTACACCCCTGTATATAGCCTCCACATTGACTCTGTACCGGTACCCCCTGTATATAGCCTCCACATTGACTCTGTACCGGTACACCCTGTATATAGCCTCCACATTGACTCTGTACCGGTACACCCT